>NC_086179.1:81173184-81474488 GCF_023053635.1 Elgaria multicarinata webbii | reverse complement strand
GAATACAATAGCACTCTCCCACTTGTATTCTCCAGCAACTGATATTCAGAAGTATCATGACTAGTAGCGATATATATAGCCATCATGAGTAGGTGGCCACGGACAGCCTTAACCTCCATGAACCCCTTTTAAAGTCATCCAAGTTGGTGGCCATCAGTACATCTCATGCTAGCAAATTCCATAGTATGTACTGTATGAAATATTCCCTTTTATTAGTCCTGAATTCTCCAAAAGCTGGGATGGACAATTCTGGGAGGTCTTGGAGCCATTTTTGTCTCCGGACTGTCTTCTGCAGGTCACAGTCTGCCAGATGACTTCCTCATGTATGAAGCCATGGCTTGTTTTTAAAGTACAAAAGCAGGGGGGAGGAAATAAAAATCACTCTCAGACCACTTCCTCTATTGTAGTAAATAACTCCCTGCCCCCACTGAAAACTCATTTCTTCACCTCATTTCTTCACCCCAAAGTCCACTTTGCAGGACACAGATTCCTCCCCAGAGTTACTATGGGTGGCCACAGTAACAGTAATTTAGTACTAAGGACATACTATCCCCCACTCCTATGCTGCCCAAGATGCAGAGATGATATAGATATTTAAAATGAAATCGAGGAAGCAACCAAAGGAGGTAGTTGTACTAATTGATGGATTATTTCAATGATCCTCACAAAGACTGAATAAATGTGTTCCAGTAACAACAAAGGCATTCCTAGGTAGCCCAAATGACTGTGCCCTAGAGCAGTTAATCATGTAATCGACTAGAGGGGTGGTGACCCTGAACTTAATTCTGTGGATCCAAGGACCTGATGCAATATGTAAGTGACAAGCAAAGTGATCTTGGAGTCATGGTGGATAGTTCAAAAAAATACTAACCATGTTCAGCATCAGTGAATAAAAAGTCAAATTCTATTTTGGTGATCATTAGGAAAGGAAACAAAAATAAAACTGCTGATATCATAATGCAATTCTATGGTTCAATCACACAATTTTAAGTACAGTTCTGGTCGCTTTTATCTCAAATAGTGTATTTTAGACCTGGAAAAGATGGAGTAAAGGGCAACCTAAATGAACAGTGCATTAGAACAACTACCCCACCATGAAAGGTTACAACATTTGTGGTTCTTTCATCTATAGTGTGGAGAAAGGGGAATACCTTCTCTCTCTCTCTCTCTCTCTCATAATACTTGAACCCAAACAGCCAGGAGGATGTATTTCTTCACACAGTGCATGGTCATGGAATTTGCTTCCACAAAAATAGGTGATGGTCATTATTTATTTATTTTATTTATTTATTTTATTACATTTATATACCGCCCCCTAGCCGAAGCTCTCTGGGCGGTTTACAACAATTAAAAATAGTAAACATTAAAAGTATACAAAATTTTTTAAAAACATAAAAACAGTATAAAAACAACAACAGTATCCATTTAAAAACAACAATTCTGGGGTCCATTAAAAACAAACTTAACATTGTTAAATGCTGTTAAAATGCCTGGGGGAAGAGAAAGGTCTTGACCTGGCGCCGAAAAGATAACAACGTTGGCGCCAGGCGAGCCTTATCGGGAAGATCATTCCATAGTCGGGGGGCAACCACTGAGAAGGCCCTCTCTCTCCCTTGTTGCCATCCTCTGAGCTTCACAGAAGATAAGGCTATTAATAACTAGTCATCATGACGGCTATGTGTTACCTCTGGTCCCAGAAGCAGCACACCTCCAAATTGTCTGCCATTACAAGTCTTCTCACTTTGGAACCTCTGATGAGCTCCCACGAAACCCCAACGTTGCACAGAACATACTTTGTAAACACTGGCTCAAGTCTATCCAATTAGCTGCTTATACATTAACACCAAACATTTTCACTTCTGGTTTTTAAATCAAAAGAATAGAAAAGCAAGCTCAAACAGTTCTTTTAAAAGTCAGATTATCTGCATCGATGCACCTCTAGATATATTTTTTTCTTATGAGGACCCAGTGCTGAAAATAATGTTTACATGATGTGTAGGTTTGGTAATTTCTTTAGAGCTACCTCTGCTATTCACATCGCTCTAGCTTGTTGTGATGCAAGACACTCCCACCCTTTTCTGAGAACAGTGCAGGCAGTCTGTGATAACTCACAGCAGCAGCTTAGCTGCCCTTTATAAAAGTTGCTGAAGCTTTGCATACTTCCTCTCTGGGCTAGCTTTTCAGAAAAGATGAAGCTCGTTTACATGGTTTTGTTCAAGACAGCTGTGCTGCTTTTTACAGATGGATCTGCTGTGACAGATGATGGCACAGAAAGTGCTGGAGGAGAAAAGCTGGTCGATGCTTGTCCTATAAAGCTTAAAACCAGCGAGAATTGTGATGGAGAGGAATGTCCATATCAGATCAACCTGCCTCCAATGACCCTCCAGCTACCCAAGCAGTTTCTACTGCTTGAGAAGACCCTCAAAGAAGTGCAGGACCTTAAGGAAGTGGTAAACAAGATGAAAACGTGTTGCCAAGACTGCAAGCTGCAGGCAGATGACAATCAGGAGAAAGACAGCAATGAGTTCCTGCCATCCGGGACAGACGGTCTAACAGACAATAGCAAAATACAGGATAACAGAGTACAAGAGTTGCAGACCAAGGTTTCCAGGCTGTCAGCCAATCTGAAGAATGCAAAGAACCAGATCCATTCTTTGCAGGGGCAGCTGGAGCAAATGAACCTCATAAACATGAACAACGTGGAAACCTATGTTGACAGCAAAGTAGCTAACCTGACATTTGCTCTGGACAATTTGGACAATAAATGCTCTTCAAAATGTCAAGCCACACAACCCAATCCAGGTAGGTCAACCTTTACCGTTTTACAAGTGCTGCATGTCTTTCTATCTTTTTAAAGTACTGTACCAAGTACAGGGATTTAAACATATTATAAACAAGGTGGGTCTTTTTAACACTTATACAAATGGAGTTAATTAATCCCCGTTATTTTGGAACTAGGGAATATGTGGGTACTAGAGAAATCAGTAGATATGTATGATTCACTGCACTGGTAGTGAGTTGGTTATATAAAATCTAGTATCTTCATCTTCCCTTTGGCTAAAGAGAGTTCAGCTGAGAAAGAAGCTTTTGAAATGGATAAGAAACTGTTACCATTCAACTTTTAGTTATGGTATTTTCTTTTAATGGGAAAGGGTTTTGAACAACTCCACCCCAACACCTTTTCAATTGTTGAAGACATTTAATGCTGCAGTTACATGGGGCAGACTCATTGAGGCACATAGGAACATACGAAGCTACCTTATACTGAGTCTATCTAGGGCATTGATCCATCTAGGCCAGTATGGTCAACACTAACTTGCAGCAGCTCTCCAGGGTTTCATGAAGGATTATTTCCTAGCCCTACCTGGAGATGGTGGGGATTGGACCACGGGCCTTCTGCATGCAATGCATGTGCTCTACCACTGAGTTATGGCAAATATTATCACTGTCCTTGTTCCTGTGGTCAATAAAAGGAAGTTAAAGCCTGGGAGAAGCTGACTACTTTGTTTGAGGGGAACCATCCTCCCAGACATCGTTGCTGGTGAGTGTGCACATCACTATTTGCACTGCAATGTTCATCTGCACCACATTAGATTGGCTGGATGGATCCCCATCAGGGGCTGCCAGTCATTATGCACACTTCTTTTGTCAATGGCTACCAGTGTGAACAGAATGCTGGACTAGATGGACCCTTGCTTTGATCCAGCATGGCTCTTCTTCTGTTCTTATGTTATACTCTCTCTCTGTATGCCACGTTCCTTATTCCCACAGCTGCTTTGGTCAAGGGCTACCAGTCATTATGCACACTTCTTTTGTCAATGGCTAAAGCTAGATCGGGGCAACTGTCTTTTAGGATTTGGACCTACAAAATATCTCATCTCATCTGTATTTTGGTCACTGCTGTATTTCTTCAAACCACGTACTCCATAGCAGAATTATTAACTGCCTCAATTGTATACTGGTGTGGTTTAAAGCTCACAGCCATATAAACATAAACTTTAACAAAGAACTTTAATTAAGACACTAAAAAATCCTCCTTGAAATATTATTTTTGAATTCCACATAAAATGTTAACAACTAGTCCTACTATATACATTTGGGAATACAGAGAAAGGTGTAGACTTAGAGATGGATGACTCAAAGGATTATATTTTACAGCTGTGCATGTGTGGAACTAAGCAGCTGTAATACATCCCAAATGGATGGCACATGATATAATCAGAGTGGATTCTTGGCAAGATTTCTTATATAAACAATGTAAAATTAAATATTACTTTGACTATTATTTCTCTCAAGCAATCTGCTTTTAAGGGTTGCACTTAAAAACTAAACTATTATGTCGCAAATAATTTTGCATGTAATGACTTGCCAGGAAAATGTTATCACTATTTTGGTTTTAATGTCACTACACACTTTTTCAAATAACTTTTCCAGAAATAGCTTGAAATGTTAAATAGACTACACACACACACACAGAGAGAGAGAGAGAGAGAGAGAGAGAGAGAGCGCAACTCAAATACACTGGACATTTCTGAAAAGCAAGTAAACTTCAGAATTTATTCTAAAGAAAACCTGGAACATGAACATGTTGGCATACCTCCTAATAGTGTAAAAAAATTAAGAATATCACTGTTAACTCAGTAGTCCATTTCACAGAACACACCAAGCTAGAGGAGATGTTAATTTTGTGATTGCACTTAATGAGTCTAGTTAAAAGCAGCTGTGGTAATAAGGAACATGACATAAGAACAGAAGAAGAGCCATGCTTGATCAAAGCAAAGGTCCATCTAGTCCAGCATTCTGTTCACACCGTGGCCAACTAGCTGGCCACAGGGGACCCACAAGCAGGTCCTGAGTGCAACAGCACCCTCCCACCCATGTTCCCCAGCGACTGGTGTACACAGGCATCCTGCCTCTGATACTGGAGGTAACATATAGCCCTCTGGATTAATAGCCATTGATAGCCTTAACCTCCATGAATACCCTTTCCCCCCAAAATTATACTTTTATATTGTGGTTTTAAGCTTCCTTGTTTTATATTTTATGCTGTACCTTATGGTTTTAATTGTTGTAAACTGCCCAGAGAGCTTTGGTTACTGGGCAATATAGAAATAATAAATAAATAAATAAATTCATGGTCCCAATGGGAATTGGCCCCTAAAGATGCTATTCGCCTTGGGAAGGAAGCTTCTATTGGTGTTAATACAAGCTTCCCTCCTGGGGTAAACACCAGCTTATGGAGGGTGGGGGAGACCATTGGGACCATGGTGTGTGCATGTATATAAGGGTGTTTTAAAAAAACCTCCCTGCATACCATATTTCTGAACCACCACCCCCTCTGCTGGTGGCTGCTATTTCACATTTTAAAATTAGACATATTAATTCCAATCACACAAATAATGTCACATCTTGTTTCTTCCTAAGTTTATGTAGATATTTCCCAGCTGAACAAGGGTGCTGTACTTGATTCCAAGGGAGTTGGTATCTATGGAAGTTCCTCTGCTCCCCTTCCCCGAAGTGTTTGTGTATCATGTGAACAACTCAAAACAGATTTATTTTTAATGGAATAAAAAGGTGTTCCCAAACATATTCTTTAGGCAAAATCTTGCAGAGAGTTGTCTGCTGTTCAGACAACATGCTAAGCTATGGTTAGGCCGCTAACCCTTCTTCAGAAAATGGTTAGTGAGTGTGTTTAAACCTAGCCACCATAGTTAGGAATGGTTCACATGACACGCTAAGCCATGGTTCACACGGCATGCTATGCCATAATGTTTAGTTCAAAATGCTTAACGACCATGGCTTAGTGTGTCGTCTGAACAGGATCATTGTCTATTACATATTCTATTACTTCAATCGTAAACATACCTTACAAAAATCAATAAAGATTTGTCTCAATCAGGGGCATTGCTAAGCACTTAAAAGTTTTGGGGCACAATCCCATTGGACACAATGTTGGTGATAACCTAAGAAAGTTGGTGATAACCAAAGATGAAAGTTTTCAATTTACCATGAGAATCAACATAACTCAAAAAGAGTTCATTTTCTCATTCTGTAACATATTAATTTAAATGTAATTATTTAATGCTGCTACATCAAAAAAAAATAATAGAGAAAATCTAAGAAGATATCAATTATAAAGCTTGCAAGCCTATTATTATTCCTAGCTGAGGAGACAGAATGTGTTATAAACTTCAGGAAACACCTGGAAGAAACTTTTTTTTTTTTAAAAAAAGTGTCATGTTCCTGCTTAATAAATTTTCCAAATTCATTTCCACTCTCAAAACCCAGAGATTGTGTAATAACACTTTCACAGGAAACCACTGTTCTCTTAAATGGCATGTTTAAGAGTGTCATATTGTGGACTGTACACAGTTGTTTGTTACAGCAAGGACAAATATTGATGTTCTGTATCTCTGTAAAACAATAGGGAACAATAGCTAACTAAAGGTCAAACTTCTTGAAAATAAAGTTGTTCTGCTTTCTGTAAGAGGACAGCAATTAACGTTGAAGGGAAATGTTGACACATGACAAGCGGAAACTTAAACCTACAATAAATTGACAACTGATTTATACTAATTATGATGCAAAAATCACTTGGACATGCAGCTCTACACAGAAGAAGCCACCTCCAATGTGAACATTTGGTGCAAAAATCTGCAGCTCTCACATATCTCAGTGGTTCATAGATAATTTATTAAAGAGCGGTTTAATAAATTAAAATGTATTTATATATAATTTATTATATATAAATAATTTAATAAACAATAATTTATTATAGATAAATAATAATTATTTAATATAATTTATTAAAGAGCGGTTTCTTTCTCTGGAGTACACCTATTGGTGGAACAAACAAACAAACCCAAGTTCTGGGGAGCAGCAGAAGATACAACAAACCATTGCCAAGAAGAAGTTGTTATCCCCAATTGTCCAAAAAAGGGGGGAAAGGGGGGGGGAGGAAGAGACAATTTACTTCTGGTTTCAGAAGCTCTCAAAAGTCATCCAATCTAGCTTTCTGCAGCCATATTCCACCAGCCTCAACAGATAGCCCTAGAAACTGAGGGCATGTCTACACAGGGCGATATCCCGGGAATCATCCTGGGATTGTCCCTGTGCGTCCACATGATGCACAGGGGATCCTGGGAGCCGGGAGGGATGATCCCTCCCTTTCCCTGTGATATGGCCCTACACTTTAATCCCTGTTCTTCCCGTGGTCCCGGGATGATCCCAAGACCACAGGTGGTGTGGCCGGGCATCCCATTTTCGTCCCAGCTCTTCAGGAGCTCCATGCCTATTGGGGGTGAGGAGCACAAGGGTTTTTTCCGGGTTTTTTACCTTATTTTTCCACTGGAGTGCGAGTGCGCTCTAGCTCCTTCTCCTTTTAAAAAAAATAAGGCACCCACAACCCGTGCGACATCCCTCCTCCCATCCAGGACATCGCACGGCTGTGTAGACACAGGGCGATGACCCTGGAAGTAGGTACGTCCAGGATCACCCCCTCTCCAGCCCTGTACACCCATAGGTGTAGACATGCCCTGAGTATTTGCCACATTACTGATAGCCTTTATTGCAATGACTTGCAGAAACCAGGAAAATTGTAGGGTAATGTTCTAAAACAACAACAACCCTGAATGAAAATAATCCCCCAATTGCACAACTTGTTCAATTTATTCTACATACATACACATAACACATATTTAAAAAACACACTATTTCTTAAAATATATATTCCATTCAAATTGCTTTCTTTTGAATTATACTAGATATGTTAAAATAGGTTGTAAATTGTGTATTTTTTCTCCATTCTGTCCAGTTATACAGATTTTGCAAGTAGACTGTGCCAATTACTTTGCGGCAGGGAAACGACAGAATGGAATCTACAGAATTACTCCTGACTCCCAAAATGAAAGCTTTGATGTTTACTGTGACATGGAATCTATGGGAGGTGGCTGGACAGTGTTCCAGAGGCGTCAGGATGGCAGCACTAATTTCAACAGAACGTGGAATGAATATAAGAATGGTTTTGGAAACCTCAGTGGAGAGTTCTGGCTAGGGAATGACAAAATTCACCTTCTGACCAAAAGCAAGAATATGCAGTTAAGGATTGAGCTTGAGGATTTCAATGGAAAGAAAGAATATGCAAAATATGATCAGTTTTATGTGGCTAATGAATTTCTCAAATACCGCCTAAGCATTGGCAGCTACAGTGGCACAGCTGGGGATGCCCTGCGCTTCAAAAAACCGCATAGTCACGATCAAAGATTCTTCACCACCCCCGATAAAGACAATGACAGGTATCCATCAGGAAACTGTGGATCGTATTATGGCTCTGGCTGGTGGTTTGATGCATGTTTCGCTGCCAACCTGAATGGCAAATATTACCACAAAAAGTATAAAGGCATTCGCAATGGGATTTACTGGGACAGTTGGCCTGGAGCTTCCAGTGACAATATGAATAGTTACAGACAACCTTTTAAAAAGGTTAAAATGATGATGAAACCCAAAGGCTTTGTGCCATGAATTAGTAAAAACAAAAACAAACAAAACAAAACAAAACTTTCCCGAGTATTGGCACTTTTTTTGGTAGCATGAGTGCAATTAAAAAAAAAAGGCTCTGCTATATTTTATTTTTGATTACCTTTCTCTTGAGAAAAAAATCCCCTTCCCAAAGCACATCGACGTATATTATTATTATTATTATTATTGGTAGAATTCTGAATATGCAGGGTACAATTTATAATTTTTGTAGCAAATAATGTTTCAGCCTGGAACATGAACTACTGTCAAGAGAGAACTTGGGTTTAAGTTTATTTTGCCACATTGACTTCACTATTACTGTATTATTAATAGTATCTGTATCATACACAGGCCAAAAGCAGGTTTCTAGAGCTGCAGAGCAGTTTCAGTGTCCTTGACTTTTATTGCCCTGTCAGCAGATTCCAGAAATATCTATCAACTTGCTTCAAAGCCAATGAGCCTAAATTGCCTTATGTTCAAATAATCCAAGACAAATGGTTGGCCTTATCTGATTTTTTTTCTATGTAAATAATAGAGGATATGTTTTGTAGATGATTTCATTATTGTTGCCTGCTATCAGTTTTCTTTGTCTTGAATTGAGCCCGAACAAAAACACATTTTAATCTGAATTCTATTAAATATTGTTAAGGTAGCATTTCTAATGAACTTGCTATTTTTATATATGAAACTGATCATCATAATACTCAACTTCTAAAAAATATTAATGAGCATAATTGATTGAATCCAGACTAAGCAGAACGTAAGTGCCACTGAATGAATGGGATAAGTAAGTTATCATTTTACTTAACTCATACTGATTTCAATGGGAAACAATCGCAGTTAACTTAGGCCATAGCTAGACCTAAGGTTTATCCCTGGATCATCCAGGGGTCAAACCTGTTCATCTAGGTGACACACAGGGGAACCAGTGCTCAGGCAGGGGCGAACCCTGGATGATCCCAGGATAAACCTTAGGTCTAGCTGTGGCCCAAGTCTGGATCCAGCTGAATATTTTCAGACCCCTGTAAAGTATGCTATCTGTATTCAATAGATGAAGAACTGAAATAAAAATATAAGATGCCTTTAATGTTACAGAGGGAACACCAAGATATAGAGTACAATCCTGTGGTCCACTTATGACGGTCAGCCACTAAAGCTGGCATATTGTTGTCACAATCCTATGCACAGCAAGGGCAACAGCTATAGAAACAAGAAAACCAACTAGTTTGTCCACAACATCTTTAGCAATGACACTGCCACACACCTATCATATAGTTGCACATCGAAGATGGCCATCAGAGCTGCTAGAGCCAGGCCACGGGGTGCAAGGAGGGCCTCCAAATAATCCCCTGAAGGCAGCAGCACCCGCCGTGGCTTCTCTTTCTCCTAACCCGGCCTCATTGGCAAAAGGAAGCACTGTGGCCGCTGGTGCTCTCCTACTCAGAAGCATACTTGCGCACTGTGTAAGAACTACACCTTTTAGAAGGTTCTGGGAAAGGTAACATTTGCTGCTTCCCACCAACAGATTTTTGGTATTTAAATTAAAAAAAAAAACCAAATTTAGGTCATTTTGAGCTACCTGGTCTAGCTTCTTCAGTAGCAATTTTCAAAGGTCTGTTTATGCACTTTATTTTCTTAAGACTTGCCATCAATAGAGTAGACTTATAGGAAGATATATTTATAATGCCACATAACTATGAACAGTAAAAAGAAATTATTACATATAGAGAATATAACATTAATATTTAAAGCACAACATGGTCTTCAAATTTCCACATTCAGAATTTCCCATTGCATATTGTTGCCAATGACTCAAACTATATCGCTATATATGTATATATGTGTTATTAAAGGGGCTTTATTAGATGGTATTATGTTTTATTGTCCTTTGTGACTGTCCCCCCTCCCAATTTAATTTTTTTTAAACTAATGAAAGAAACAAATTCTAAATAAACCTTTGCTTCAAAATGTCTTGTGATATCACATAGAAGTTTTCTAGATCTTTGTTGTAATGAAATTTTTTGTTATGATGAATAATTGAATGTAATTGCTTGCTGTTGTGTGCACTAAATGCTTCCTGCAAATCATCCTGAAGTCAGTGGGGAATAAGTAACAACTGCAGCTTGAATGTCTTTTACTACGGCATTTGTACAATGCACAGTTCTTAAAGATCTTAGTCTTATCCTCCATATGATTTATGTGCTTGATAGTCTTTAATGTATGAGTAATTAGCCTCAAAGAATACAGTGTGCCCTCTTATATCTTGGAATTATTTTGTGTGTTTTTTCAATGGAGAACTTCATTATTTTTGCCTATAAAATAAACATTTTAAAAAAACCCACCAGATTTAATTTTGTAATATTAACAAACTCTATGTCTAAGTTCAAGAGTCACCTTACAAGAGCCTTCCCTATCAGCTCTCCTGAAAGACCAGTTACATCAGGCTCCTCCTCTCCCTGAATTGTGTTCATTCCTGTTCAAGTTAGGAACTACTACTTAACTTTAAGAACTGGTGCCCATGTTTGCTTTTCCCCTGCTTCCTTCCCTATTACTTTTTTTCCCTGTCATGTCTTTTTGGTTGTAAGCTTGTGGGCTGGGCTTATTTGTTTTCACTGATTTATGTGAGTCACGGAGCATTTTCAGCTGAAGAGTGGAAACGAAGCCCTTAAAATTAATGCATTAGTCAGGAGTGGGGAACATATAGCCTTCCACATGTTTAGACTCCAGTTCCCATCAGCCGAGCCCAGTATGGCCAATGGTCATGGATGATGGGAATTGTACTCCACAGAGGACCATAGATTCCATACCCCTCCTATAAGTAAATGGAAGAGCCTCCCTTGTCTTACTTAACACAACGTATTTATTTATTTATTACATTTATATACCACCCCACAGCTGAAGCTCTCTGAGCAGTTCACAAAAGTTAAAACAGTAAACAATAAAAAGTTATACAAAATTTTAAAACCATCAGAAACATAAAAACAACAGTATCCATTTAAAAAACAACAGTTCTGGGGTCCATTAGAAAACAAACTTAGCGTTGTTAAATGCTGTTAAATGCCTGGGAGAAGAGAAAAGTCTTGACCTGGCGCCTGAAAGATAACAGTGTTGGCGTGAGGCGAGCCTCATCAGGGAGATCATTCCACAGTTGGGGGGCCATCACCGAAAAGGCCCTCTCCCTTGTTGCCATCCTCCGGGCTTCAAGTTCACTAACGTAATTTGTTTGTGAACTTGAGTTTCGTAGTCTCCTGTTCTAATTGCCGTTTGAAGAGATTTGTTTAAATATAGAAACCTTAAGATAAACCCAGTTATATCAGAAACACTGTAGAGAGGCTGCTAAAAGGCAAAAGGTATGTGTAAAAATCACACCAGTTTTAAATCAGGTACACTGACATATTCTTTAAATTCAGTTTTATTATCTGCTGCTTTAATGGAGTTTTAACTGCTGCTTTTAAGAGCTTTAGTATTATTTCATATTAGTTTGGTGGCTTTTAAAATACTAACAGTACTTCCTATAATTATATCTCTTTTTATTTTTATTTCAATTTTTCTTTAACCGTTACATATTAACTGGTTTCACTCATTTTTGTAGGTGCTTCAAAGTCCTCTGATGAGGCAGGATATACATCTATGAAAGAACAGGTAGTTCACATATGGAGACCAGTTTCTCATGGGTTTTTATTTGTTTTTAAATGAATTTAGAACACTTACTCTACCTGAGTAAGGAACACTCCCAGGCTTTCTGCACAGCAAATGATGTGCTCTTCCATTTTTTGATATATAAATGAATACATCTGAAACAGAATATCTCATTTTCTAGCATAAAAGGCTTAGATTTTTGACGTGGTGGTGGGTATTATTTATAACCTCTAATACAAGACTGGATCATGAACCTGCATTTTCCTCAGGCTGTCACTCTTGGCCTAAAGATAACCTTGATTGTCTTTATTATCCTAGAAGAAGCCATTATGGTTTGAAAAATGACTGATACTGGTGCTATTCCCTTAATACAGATGGAAATATAAAATATTATTTCCACGAAGGATGGTTAAGCATGGCTTTTCAGCTCCAAATATATATATATATCTCCTTCTTTTTGAAGCAAAAATGGTTGGTTTGCAGAATGCTTACGAAGAAAAAAATGTTACAGCAGGTCTTCCTGCAAACCCCCAAGTGACTTCTCCACAGTACAAAATATAAGCTTGGCAGTTCAAAGTGCTCTTCCAAGCACACCCCCATTCTCCTTTCACGAGCTGAACAAGCAAACAAAAAACGGCTCTGAAGGGATGGGGGGAAGGAGCCTCCATGGCACAGGGAAAGAGACAGCGCTTGACCTGCAGCAGGGCTCCAGTTAAAGTCTCACTGCTTGACAGCTGTTCAGTTTTGGCAATGGTCCATGGCTCAGTGCTGGAGAGCACATGTTGTGTATGTAAGAGGTCCCAGGGTTCAATCTCTGGTGTCTCCTGTTAAAGGGCTCTCTAGTAACAAGGATAAAAGGTCTTTGATAGCCTTCCCCAACCTGGTGCCCTGCAGTGGTTTTGAATTTCAACTCCCTGCATTCTTGACCATTGTGGCTCTAGCACTAATATGAACGTAGCTAATGCCATATTCTTTTGACTTTCAGGCTAAGACGATTCAATTTTATTTTATTTTTTTGCATTTTATGTTTATGTATATTTCATTATACCACTGAAGAAGACCTTGTATGGTCGAAACACGTTTGGTTTTATTGCTTTTATTGATGGTTTTATGTAACACTATATAGTTCAGATTCATTTGAACTATTCAGAATAGCTTTCGTGCTCAGTATATTAAAGATATCTTAAGCACTGCACTTTTCTTTATGTGACTTGATAGAGCCACCAGTATTTCCACCCCTTTTTCCATTTCACTGCTTTAACTGCAAGAGGTCAGGATAAGTTTTTTTGCTTACCAATAAACTAACTCTACAGACCTAATTTCAGCAGCTGGCTCCAACCCACCAATGTATGTTCATTGGATCAGCCAAAGAGAGACCCCACACATTTAGCGATACACCTTGCCTTTTCTGGATTTCTGAACACATGGATAGAGCCCTCCACAAGTATAGTTGTATGCAAAGGGTCTGTCTTTGAATAATTGCATGTAGGCAGGGCGCAGAGACCGGCACCCCCTCCTCCATATTATGCATTCATTAACTTCAACAAGGGGAGATCGTAAAGACAATTACTTCGGACACTTGAAAAAAACCTCATACAAAGCAGCTTCACATAGTCAAAGCTGCATTAGTTTGGGATGAACAATACTATATTTCTATAAACATACATCTTCCGTCAATAGGGACACTGTAGTCAAATATGCTGGGTCCTCTTAGAATCTCATGAGAGTTCTCCTTACGATGTAAAGTTGCAAAGCGTTTCCTTCTATTAGAGATGCACAGCTTATTATATAGAAAACAGCAGTTTGCGTTTTTCTGCCACAGCGCACGGGAATTTAAGATGAGATCAATGATCTGCAGTAATGCCACGCCTAAGACAACATGTTTCAGATTAATGGCTACAAATCTTTTTTTATATAAAGGGATTGGGTGAGTCTAATAAATGTAATAAATGTCTGGATCTATATATAAAAAAGCAACATGTAAAAATCAAGAAAGAGTAAGCTTTTAAACCCCAACTATCTAAAAATAAGTTGAGAATTTGGAAGAAAAAATTATAGGTCATATATATCAAGGACATCATAAATTGAACGGGTTTGTTTCACCCCAAAACAAGTAGGAGAAGTTGGGAATAACAGATGGTGATAGACTGGAGGATATTCCAGCTGTGGATTCTTCGCATTGCACAATTTTGCCAAAGGGCCAGACTCCCTGCGACAAGGAGATATGTGATGTTTTTCCCCTCAAGGATTTTATTGGGGGAGGATGCTGCTGGTGTTGTTTGCATTATGTAGCTGTGGTGGCTGCAATCAGTAGGGCTGGGAAAGAAGGGATTTTGCCCCTTTCCCCTGTGGTGGTATTTTGATGAAAACCACATGCATTCTGCAATTTTTAAAAAGCCTAGTTCAGGTTACAACAAAAATAGTAATTTGTCCCTTAAGGGCATCATCAAAGGAGTGTTTTATTACACGCTAATTACTGGGCACTCACAGATTTTCGCAGGTCGTATTCACAACGTTGCCTGCATCCCGCATGCTTCCCGACCCTTCTAGCCTTCTTCGCATGACAAAAAAAGACCCTGGTAAATCCGAATTATTTTTGAGATGGAACTTGCTGCTATCTCCTGTTGTGTGCAGGAGAAGCAGCGTGATCAAAACAGCCCACTGAATGGGCCACATGCGCATTGTTTACTTTCTCTCTCTCTGAGAAAGAGGAAGTAATGAGGGACAAAAGCATGGGTGGAGAAGCGAAGGTAAGGAAACACGACTTTCCCCCATGTGATGACGCTCTTAGTATCTCCTACAAAGTCTACTTGCAAGACTTTAGATATTAATTAAAGATTACTTGAAAATATTCCCTTAAATGTTCATAATGAAACATTCTATACAAACACATGAGAGAAAATAGCTTCTAGATACATGAACAGCATCGGAATGACACGTTTAATGCTAAATAATTTCTAGAGAGGTTACCTGTTATGCTGAAATGTGCACACCCTTCTCCCCCCTCCCACAGACTGCAGCCACCACAGCTGCTTTATGCAAACAATGGCAGCAACTCTCCAAAAACCACCTAAAAAGGATATTGTAGGGTTGGAAAAAGTGCAGAAAAGGGCAATTAAATTATCTAAATGAACTAATGAGCAACTAAGGGTGTAGTCCTACCCATGTATAGACTGAAAAATGTCCCACAACTCCCAGCATTCCCCAGCTAGCGGATATTTTTCCTGTCTAAACATGCATAGGATTGTGCCCTGAAATGATCACGGGTGTGGAGCCACTCCCCTATGAGGAAAAATGAAAGAGGTGTACACAATTATGCACAGTGTGGAGAAAGTGGATAATACTAGAACCCAGGGTCGTCAAATGAAGCTGAGTTGTGTGAGATTCAGTACAGATAAAATGAGGTACTTCTTCACACAATGCATAGTTGAACAATAGAATTCCCATCCACCAGATGTAGTAATGACCACCAATTTGGTTGGCTTTAAAAGGGGTTTGGACAAATTCATGCAGGATAAGGCTATCAATGGCTACTAGTCCTGATGGCTATATGCTACCTCCAGTAGCAGAGGCAGTATGCCTATGTACACCAGTTGCTGGGGACCATGGGTTGCATTCATGTCCTGCTTGTGGGTTTCCTGTGAGCAGTTGGCTGGGTACTATATGAACAGAATGCTGGTCCAGATGGACCCTTGGACTGATCCAGCATAGCAATTCTTATGTTTGTAATGCAAATTCATCTGTTCAAATGACCTGGAAAATATCCAGAATATTTGAAGTCAGTAGACTAAGTGGTTTTGACATTTGGTTCACATTCCTAGCTCTCCAAGTAGCCTACTTTACCAGACTATTGTAAGGATAAGTAAGATAAGAGCACTAAGAACACTAAGTGGTCTTATTCAAATTATTAACAATGGTTATATGAACCGATTTGCTAGTTACATAGCACTCTTTATATGAAATAACACATATGGAAAAGTCAGAGTGGTTTTAAATGAACAAGTGTTGTGGATAGGTTTACTATGAGATTTGTTTTTTCTTGACCTTTACAGTACCACCATCTAATGTGGGTGTGGCAAAGCACTTATTCTGAAGGCCTTCCACAGGCCTTATGTGGGCTACTTTCAAGGAAGGGAACTCATGTGTTGCAACCACGGGGCACTTTGCTAGGGTGTTCTTTTGCTTATTCATTATTACATGTATAACCTGCCTTTCTGGCAAGGAGCTCAAGGCAGCATACATTCTTCCCACGCTTTATCCTCAGAACAACCCTGATTAGGTTGAGAGATGGTGAGTAGCCCAAGGTCAGCATGTGTTGTGGCTGAAAGAGGATTTGAACCTGAGCCTCCCCAATCCCAGTACTATACTCTAAGCACGACACCATAATGGATGTAACACTGTGTATTGTATTTCTCATATTTTCTTAACATAATCATATGCCATATTTTATAGCCATTTGTAAACATTTGCCCAAGTTCATGTAACTTCACCTGACAACAGTTTTGAAAAATTGTACAGGCATTGGCTTATGCACACACAATGGCACATCCTAAATTTTATATGCTTGAAAGTTTTTTGGAACAACATTAAAGCCCTATAACTACATTGGCATAAAAAGGAAAGACAGATGTTGCCTTCACTCCCACCCAAGAGGATCTGAACAGCAATGAAGCACTTTTTATTCTTTCAAACTGGACACTTGGGAAATCAACACAGCAGTGATAATGTGACTTTCAACGTGGATGCCAATGTTTATTGCAGAGCCTGCTAGCAGGTATTCAGCATGTGGCATTTGCGATAAAATGAAGGTATGCCTGCCAAGATGAATATGGACATAGACTTAATGGAAAGTAATCCATATGCAGATTATCTGATGCAGCCCAGTATCCAAAGCACCAACTGAAGATTTTGTTTCTAGCAAGTGTGTTCTAAGGATTGCCATCCTTGCTGATGGGTCACTTGAAGCTTCTGTAAGAAAATGATCTGTAATTCAAAATTTGTGTTAAAACTTTTTGCGTTATCTTTTGGGGGGAGTGACAATCAAAATAAGTTAAAGGGCCACCAAACAAAAAGAAATAATAAATTTTACTTGTCAGATTTGCATGAAAACTCTGTTTTAGTCAAAAGAGTTTACTTGCACAGCAAAGAGGAAATCGATCCTATTATCTTAGACGTTGATGGTGAGATCTCAAACTTGCCTCCAATACAGAAGACATGTGAAGTCCTGAGTTGGGGGCCACTTCCTCACGGATGATGTTCCAACAATTGGTGAAGATTTCCCTTTTTAGGGTAATATACTTGTTTTAATTAGTCTCTGCTTTTAATATATTTATTGTGGTGTCCAGTGGTTTTCAGAGGTTGTTCCTGTGTTACAGGGGGATGTTTTTAATCGTTAAATGTTTATTTGTTGTGAGCTGTCTAGAACTCTTCAAAGAAGTGGAGTATATATATCTTTTAAATTAAAAGAAAGAAACAAGGAACACTTTCAGAGCCTGTCGAGTGTATGGAAACGCCATTTATGGCTCTTTGGATTCCAAAGTGAAAGCGTGATTTATGAAGAAATTGTAGTTGTATTGGTTTTATTGTTGTTTTTTAGTGCCCCACACAGTGGAGGAAGATTTAGAGGGAATACTGGCTAGATGGGAAGGTTTAAACATCCCTTCCCTATGCATGGTTGTTCCAATCCGGGTCAAGGCCCATGCGCTTACTTGGAGGTAAAAAAGGAAATAAGGCTTGGGTGCACACTATGTATTTACTGGGCTGTTTTTGTCCATAAAGATGTTTTATAAACTTGACTGAGGGCAGAAACAATTGATCCTTTAGTGGGGGAAGTCTGTATTTTCACATATCTCAACAAATAACCCTCAGCTCTATGGGTAAGGACTAGAATATTGTAAGAACAATATTCTATCCTTTTAACAAGCAATGTTTTTCTCCAATTGCTCTGGGCAATTAAAGTATGGAGAGAATATCTTATAGACAATATACTGTACTTTCATTACCTTAATAAACAATACAAACATGTTGTGTTGTAGTTTAATCTTACACCTTGGCTCCCTTAACTTATAATTCTATAAACCTTTGTTACTAATTCCTCCTCAAACAGATCTGTTTATCCCATGTTATTGGTACAGTCACATGCATTAAAAATGTGGGTGGGAAAATGGAACAGAACTACATATTTTGCCATAATGATTACACTGCTGACAGCTTTACAGCAGTTAGGAAAACAACATCTTGCAAAATTACCTTTGACAAAATTCCAACATGTCTGTGTCACACACAAAAAAGCATTAAAATTAGCTTCTGAAAAACAAATTAACCATGAAATCCTGCCCTTGACTTGCATCCACTGAAGAGGAATGGGATTGTTAAGTCATCCTTGCACAGGTGAAACCTTTTGGGCAGTCAAAATCCAAAACACTCTTAAAGATCAAAGCTGGGACTCATAGAGTAGAAGAGACAGCAATAAGACATATGTAGCAATACCAGCATGGAGATGGCATGAGGAGGAAAGATGCAGACTCCTATGTCTGACAGACATACAATTCAAGAATAGAAAGGTGGCAGTCCTGTTCTTACATGAATCTGTCAGAACTCTGTCCACCACTGACAATGTTTCATAAAATGTTCAGTAAAAGTGGTGGTTATTTCAGTAGTGTCTCTGTTATAATATTTAGCATATTTGGAGCAAACTTGTTCTTTTGGCTTAGAGTAGGTGGAAGATCTTTGTTTTCCTCCAATTGCCCTCCAATTATTTCACATTGTCCTTTCTATAATGTGCTGGGTCAGATTTTAGAGAGATATTTGGGGAGGTCTGTCCATGAGATTTTTATATTGACATCTATTGTCTTTTGTTAATTGTTTATTTTGTGATTCTCTGAGAACTATATATAAACAAATCTGATGTTTAGCAGACGGAGAACACACACCCCTACCCACTTTTGTACTCACTCCAACTATCTTCATGATTGGAGTACACAGAACGGGAAGGGGATTAGTGTGTTTGCTATCACCTCAGCTCATTAGGGCTGAGGGTCTGCATCTTATCACTGGAACACTAGCAAAGGTACAGGGAGGAGGTGCCTGCAACTTAATGTCCTCCTGAACAAAGATGTCAGGCTGCATGAAATGGAGGGTGGAAATTGATGGATAGCAAAGTGTGCTAGGAGACAGTAGCACAGTAGACACCGGGAGACAGTAGCAATCAACATCATGAAAATGAGAGACACATGGCTGGTTGGGGTGAAGAAGGATAGCTAAAATTAGTTATCCCGGAGCACGAATGGGACAGACAACTATCTGCATGCCAGTCTGTTCTCAGGTGTGTATATATGACTCTGCACAGCCCTTTCTCCTGGTACTCTGCAAGAGAACTATTTGGGAGCTCTTAATACTGTACTCTTCCACTAAGCCACATACAAGTCCTTCAGTACAGAGCCCTATGGCATGGAGCTCTTCCATGAATAAGTGTGGGGCAGAGAGGTAAGGGGATGTGTCATAGGCTAGCTCCCTGAAATCTTCCTTCTTTCCATTCAATTGGCTGTATGGTTAGGATGTTGCTCTCTGGTATGGGTGTCCTAGGTTCTAGTCCTATTGCCATTTCCTTTCCACAACAAATATTATTGTTACTAGTTGACCACCCCTGCTCCAACTCCGCCAAAAAATAAGCTTTGCCACATGGAGAGCATGTTTACATCTCTCTCGTGGTAAGACTCATACCCATACCTCCTCTTTCTTAGCAAATTGCTCTCGCTAACTGAGCTACTAGGCAGGTCATTATCTACCATGAACATGCTGTTCTACTGTGTATTCTTCCTTGTCTGTGTGTCTCCTTCCTAATACAAACATGTCGTATGCAGCATTTCCATCACTACCTGTGTGAGGGCATTGGCTCCACAACATATCTCAAGCCCTTCTCCTGGGAAGTCAGTCACCACAGGTTCTACATGAAGACTGCCTAACCTCTTAGCTATAGAGTGGTGGGTTACTGTGAGTGAAATGGCAGTCTTTCCTTCTCTCGGGTTTCATCTGCCCTATGGGTTGATGTTTGAGGGCTGTTGTGGACTGCTTCTGAGGTGCCAGAGGATTCAAGCCCCTGTCGGAGGGGAACCATGGGCCGACCGTGTACTGCACACATCCATCGCTGTACTTTGTGCCACTAGACCATAGGAGGCAGTGTAGGCTTTTCCTGGCAGCACGTCTGTCAATTGTGTGTTAAGAGGATCTGAACTGGGACAGTCATAGCATCTAGGTGTTCCCACCATCGCTGCTTGTTAATTAGCAGTGTGCAACAGTGGGTGACAGCAGAGATACCAGGGTGTGCTGTGGGAGTGGCTGATAACATTGCTATGTCAGCACTTATTTCTACATCTATTGTTGTGCTGTCGCTCTTGCGGCCATGAATTCATAAGATCGCAGGTATATTATGCTGTTTGTTATCCCTGGATCAGTGACCACATATAGAGAGACCATAAGATCAACGTGGTCAACCTGTAAGTAATATTTAACAATATTTAGGAAGTTCTGTACAAATGTATCCTGCCAATACATGCCATCATGAGCCTTAATATTATTAACAAATCAACATACCACTGGGTTACAGTTGCTTGCATTGCAGTGACTGCCAGAATGGTTAGGTCTTAGCACACCGACTCACAACCAAACTACAAAACTATCAGTGAGGGAAAAGGACTCTGCACCTTCCCTAACTGCCAGTGCCTCCCCCAAGAATTCCCATTTTACACATCTAGAATTCTAGCTATACATGAAGATGCACTGGGACATGGCCTGATTGCTAAATAACATAGTGAAAAACTTACAATGCAACCAAACACTCTTTTATAAAGAACTCACAGAATAATGCTGCCAACCTGAAGTACATTTTCAGAAAATCCGACAGAAAATTGGAAAGACAATCATTTTATAGCACAATAAGACGGGGGGGGGGGGTATTTTCTGGAAAGGCTCTAAGAAGTCACATTGACCTCACCAGAAATAGACATGAGTTGGAGGTTTCAGGACGGCAAGCTACAAAAACGTAGCCTTCTATCTCAAGCCTGATCAATAAAAACTATGAGATTTAAACAGACCATTATTAACATGACAACTTTATTCCAACCAAGTAATTCAATGTATGAAACAGACCCCTTATAAATTGTTAAAAGTGACATGGAAATGTTTAGCCTGACTGAGGTCATTGTGGAAATAATGAAATTCTGAAAAGGACTAAGTGGTCCTTATTCATCATTCCTTCTACCAGTTTTTAAAGTTCCTAGCAGTTCCCTAAATAATGCTTCATTGTGTTAGAAAAATAGGGCACTTTGTATTAGAAAAGGTTAGTTATAAACGCATTATTTTCTTGTGAAAAGTCAGAAGGAGTTGAACTGTGACTATCAAAGTATCCCAAATCAAAATGTTAAATAGTAATATAAATTCTTACCTGCTGTACATAAATGGCTAATTCAACATAAATGACTAATTCAACAGGATTCTAACTCAAATTGTCAACACAATTTGAAGCAGAAACAGATAATCAGTTCTGGCTTAAATTTTGATTTTATGTCCTTGTTTTGGATTGTCAATTTAATGTTCTATTTTGAGCCCCACAAGCAGATATGCATCAGCTCACGTAAAAACTTAACAACAGATATGCAGGGATGAGGCCAAGGTCCTTCTAGTCCACCATTTCGTTCACACAGTGGCCAACCAGCTTCCCATGGAAACCCACAAGCAGGGCATGAATGCAACAGCACACTTCCATTACTTTGCCAGAGCATATAATGATGCATGAATAGAGTTGAACATGCACAAAACTGATTACGTATGATAATTAGCTAGTGAAACTAGGGAAGGGATAAGAATCGCAGGCTATCAGGCTGTTCAACATTAAGTCCAATGTAAGGATAACATGGGTATGACCCCGACATTCCATTAGGCTTTCATTCTGTACTGTTTGCCCAATGTATAAATAAAGGTAAATGCATAGAAAGAAAAACCCTGAGCATATTTTCAGGAATTTCTGGGATGTGGGAAAATAACACTCCAGATACCACTCTATCATAAGAACACAAGAAGAGCTATGCTAGCCTACTTAGACCAGTATTCTGTTCCTACAATGGCCAACCAATATGGCTGTGGGAAGCTCACAAGCAGGATATAAGCGCAATAGCATTCTCCTGCTTGAGTTCCTTAGTAACTGGAATTCAGAGCCATACTGACTCTGATACTGGAGGTAATATATTGCCATAATGACCAGTAGCCATTGATTGCCTTATCCTTCGTAAAAGGCCATCACAGTAAAATACAGAAGTCTGCTTCATGCTCTTAAGGTCACACTGAGATTCAGGAGGATAAAATATGTCTAAATTTGTGCTGGCTTGTGGTCACAAGCTATTGCCATGCCAGAGGCTCTGTATAACGTACATGGGACTCATGATTGCCCTTCTCTTTCTTCCTCTGGGGAGTAATAGCACTCACGTACTTATTCAGTCAGGAGCAGCTGCAAAAAGGGTAAGGAGTGCCCTAACCATCCTGCACAGCCAGCTCCAGCTCTGAAAAGGCCCTCAGCAAATGCCACCTATTGGGCCCTGATGATGGCCCAGAGGGACTTACTTTGGTGGTGCCATTGGTCCTGGCAGTAGCCATTTCTCCTTCACAATGCCCTTGAAGTTGAGCTGACTTCTAGGGCCCTGCTGAAAAATGGTGGCTACTGTGTGCTGGTAAGAGTGTTGTGTGTTGTTTTTTAAAGTGCACGAAGGACTGGCTTCCATGGTTGGCCTCACCAGGACACTGTTGCCCAAGCAGCTGCCTGAGGTCCCAAGGCATGGCTAAAATCCAAAGTTAATTATCCAATGGTAGCCTCATCAGCACTGTGCCTCTATCAGCTTTGTAGACAGTTGCCACCACTGCTGAAAAGAAAATCACAAGTTTTCCTACAATTTGATCTGCTTGTTGTAGTGAATTTATAAAACCTTAGCTAGTTCCAGTAATAGAGGCAACCATGTAGCACGTTTTCTATGCCTCACCAGCCACACATTTCAGCATAAGGAATTTTCTTCCTAGTCCTTGGCTCTTTACATAAAGAACAAGTTCTCTTCACTTTACAAATTAAAATCACTAACCAAACCTTTTAATGAGACCTTTAAAACTCTGAATATCTGCCAGAGCAGTTTAATAAAAGGACCAATCCTCCAACCTCCCACACAACAGAAAAAATCCAAAGTTAAATAACCTTTAAGATTGTCATGTTTTGTGTATGTTATAGACTACTTCTCAAAGAGATTTCTCCCATAACTTGAGGAAAGGGGTAATCAATATATTGGCTAAGGAATAAAACTCGTTGGTATTTCAGCAGTGGTATGGGACGTCTACAGAGCAAAAAGTTCATTTTGTTTCTTTCCACTCCCCCATTCCCAAAGTTACATCCAGAGCCTGTTCTCTGAATGGACCAATACAGATATCAATCATATCTGATCTGAAAAAGTGAGCACATCTTACGCCATTCTATTTTGGGGTTTCTGGCTCTTTGCAATGCAAAACCTTTAAAGGGAATCTCAGGAATTCTGTTTAAAATGCTTGTGGGAATGAGATAATGGAAAAATAAATGAGAAAGTTCCGCTCACATTAACAGCAAAACACCAATGATATCAAGACAGTGAGCTTGGATAGCAGTGCAAAGTTTTACTGCAGTTTGCATGCTCTTGGACAAGGTAGTTTCCTGTGTCTTGTTCTAAGTTGTCGTTACAATAAATCAATGCCATTTTCACAATGGATACTTAAATTGTTTCATTTTTAATTTCCGACAACTGTAAATCAAGTGAAAAACATCAACACTGATTACAACATACATTTATTTTTTTAGAGTGGCTTCCTATTTCCCAAGAACAATATTCATAAGGTCATATTATCTCCCATTAACAATATTTCCATTCCAGGTAAAACACATTCTTAGTGTTGAAAAGAGGTAATTGGACTATATAATCTCTTACATCTATTTCCTTATTGGAACTGTCCTGAAAACTTGTCAATAAAGTTTAAAATGACGACAAATGTTCCTGCACATTATAATGACAGCCATCCGGTTGAACAAGAGGAAGCTAAGAGTGCATTACCTCATCGAGGCACTGAAATGCGGGACACGAATGCACATCAATGGAACCTTCATCTTGAATATTAACTGTTGGAGCTATGGCATAAATAGGATCCTCTGGATTCTCTGGTTCTGATTCTGGTTCAGAGATTGCTTCAGCCTCAGACTCAGTGGAAATTGGACTTTCTTCTTCCTCAGAATCACTCATTTTCCTTTTCCAAAACTCTGCAAAATAGCAAAGGTTCACACATAACATTGTTAAAAGTTTGATGCCTTATGCAAAATAAATTAGACATTGAAGGGAAACAAGACATTAGGAAGGAATGGCTAGATGAGATTATATGTACCCATAAGGAGTACATATAGAGGAGATGTTGGGGGTGGGGTAAAGGGAGGAAGCAAGGGATTGTTGCTATAAAGTTGTTTTTAAATGGATGATGCCTTTATATGCTGTCGGTATTTACGTTTTTATGGTTTTCAATTTTGTATATCGACTTTTAATTTTTAATATTTTAATCTTTTGTAAACCTCCCAGAAAACTTAGGCTATGGGGTGGTATAGGAATATAATAAATAAATAAATAAATAAAAATAATAACATAATGAAAGCTTGTGCATGGCTGGAATTTTTTAATGAATGAAAATCTGAAATGCCTTAACTGTGCACCAGTAAAACAAAATATGGTTACAGTGAAAAAAACAAGGGACGATCCTACCAAGCATCTGTTCTTGAATACTTAGCAAAAGTTGTGAGCAATATAAAAGACCACCATATTTAAGACACAAATCCATCATAAAAAGATCCCACTTCCCTATTTATTTATTTATTTATTTTATTACATTTATATACCGCCCCCCAGCTGAAGCTCTCTGGGTGGTTTACAACAATTAAAAATAGTAGACATTAAAAGTATACAAAAAATTTAAAAAACATAAAAACAGTATAAAAACAACAACAGTTGTTCAACTTCCAGCAGTATCTTCAACTTCCAGCAGAATCAGTGCAGCTACATGCTACCCCCTAGAACTGGGGTCTCCAATGTGGTGACCATGGGCAATGATGTGCCCACAGACACCTCTCTCGGTGCTGACAGGCTGCCTGCCTCTCCTGGTTTTAATTTTATTTCTAAAAATGTAAAAAAAACACAAAAAACTGGGAGGTTGCCATGCTGCAAGGCAAAGTGCGGCTCTCAAGCACCATCTTTATTGGGTTCAACGGAGCGGTTTTGTGTTTTGGAGTTCAGACTCCACCTCTACCTTGTACTTAGGCTCATAGGAAAGTTACTTTTCTTTTAGTTACACCAGTTTGCTTTCCAGGAAATGAGTGCTTTGTGACCAGTCATGAGCACCATGGCAACTGGTTTATAAATAAGCAAGTCCCATGTATGGCAAACATTTTATGAGAGTGCCCACAACACTCTCTCAAAATGTTAAATATGCTCACCAACTCTAAAAGGTTGGGAAACCCTGCCCTAACAACATCACCTATCAATGTAGATCTTGGACAAGCATGACCTTCCAGTTGTCAGGGCTCAGGACAAAGTTACGTTTTGTGGAACGTACAACTTGTCACATTCTGAAAAATTTAAATTGGCTGACAACCAAGACTTAGTAATTACTGTGTTTCAGAGCTTGCTTGAATCTTCCAGCTTAGGCAGTCACTAGAACTGGGGAATCCCAAACTGGTTTGAAATGAAATCAAAGAAGTTACATCTTTTCCAAATAAGTTTAAATTGGACCAGAGAGTAATTGCAACGACACAAACTAGTTTATTTGCGGAGCATACCACAGCAATTAAAGATATCAAGGATACAATATAGCTACATCTGTGTGTTTTTCTTTTTAAGGGGCGCCGCAGTCTGTGGGTCAGCAAAATCTTTGAAGACTAAAAGTATAAATTGGCCTCTAGTACTGTTTGGATGTTCATCAAGGACATTCTGCTTTGGAGAAAGATTTCAGCAGCTGCATTCGCTTAGGAATTTAAGAAGAAAAAAAACAAAGCAATAACTAACCCTGATGATGCCTCCTACAGAAATCAAAACTTTATGTAATCAACTGCAAGCAGCATAAAGTTTATGCACTACATAAACAAGGGCATATGGTAATGAAAAGATATTTCGAATCCACATGAAGTTACTAAATAATTATTTCAATTGCAACTCTGCTGAAGTTTTGACAGTTTCAAAGACCCATGGAAAAGTTTATGGCCAAAATAAGCCCCCTCTCATCACAAATGCCATTCTGCATACATGCAAAGCAAGTACATTTTTTGGGTTGCCTACTAAATCTCTGATGGGGGGTTGGGGCATTGATGGATTGGGATTTAGGCATGGCCCTGCCAGCATAGAACTAGGCTTGCATCTGCCTGCCTTTCTTGCTTTGCACTACGACCTCTTCAGGGTTAATTAAAGGTGAAAACCACCACCCACTGGTTGTGAACAGGTGATAACTTATCAGACTTACCATAAAATCACAAATGCCCATGACATACATATTTATGGGTTTTGTATCCTGCACTACTCTCTAGCTAATTGTTGGCTTCTTTGGAGGCTTTCATAATGCTTCCAGTGAACTCTGGAAGAGCTGAAACTGGTCCCTAGGAGCACTGCAGCAATAGGCATGTGGTTACTTCCTTAAATGCACTAACAGAGCAATCCTATGCCCCCTAGACGAGCATGGAGGAGGAGATCTGATCATGGATCTTCCCCACTCAACCGCCTTCAAGCTGTTACAGAAATCACTGGGGCGGCTCTTCTCTCCAGCGTTGTAAGAATGACCTCAGAAGAGGACAGGGAGAATGGAAAGGGAGTGTGGAGGGAGGAAGAGAGATCAGGATCCACAGGATCCTAAGCCTCTCCATTCTCCATCCCATGCCCAGGAAGGTAAGTGAGCTAGACAGGCCCATCTAACTAAAAAATATCCTTGAAGGAGTAATGGGAGGCAAAAATGCCAGCAGGGCTTATGATAAATGGAGGGCTCCGACCTCAGAGCCCATAGGGTTGCACTTTAAGGTGTTTTAATTTCTGTTAGGGCATCTGTTTTTGTGGGGAAACTATGGTTAAGCAAAATTAAATAACATAGTCACCTCATACGGAGCTATGCGGGTCGAAATGTCCCCATCTATATTTCTTTATTCCAATATTTAGAAGTTTGATTATGTATGAGTATGCTAAGGAGCCCTTCGATGAATAGCTTTGAATTTGAAACTTACTCTACTCCGTACAAAAAACAGAAAGGTCTTGTGGATAAAATGGGTTATTAATGGAACTGGAAACCACACCAATAACCTATTTTACCCACAAGGCGAGAGAAAGGGCTTATCCAGATATATCTTGTAGTAGTCACTGGCAAAAATTAAGGATTTTTTTTTTGTACACATACAGTATTAATTGTATTTGTATTTGGCTTCATATAGGTTAAGTAAAATTTACAGCCTTATATAAAAAGAGATTGTGTGTGTATTTTTGACCTGTACTAAATAGATATCTTTAATGTAATTAAAAAAATGATGGGTTAAGGTTATTATAATCCTCTTAGTCTGCCTTCAAGAGTAGGCCATAACAATTTGGAAATGGAAATTAGCTGACATTGCAACGACAAGAGAAAAAAGGCTGATCCACCCCTACCAACCAATTACTTTGGTTTTCTGGATCTGGTACACTCCACAAATTAACTGACTAATTTGGACACATGTGAGAAGGAAGTCAAAAGAATAATAAGTTTCTTCTAATGCACACTTTATTTGTTGAAAATAATGAGTGTTGTGGCACCTTAAAGACTAACAAACAAATTTATTATGACAACCTCCTGTGGACTGGAGTCCCAACTTAGGTAACAGTTCATGATCTAATGAAGTGTACAGTAGTCAACGTAAACTTATACATTATTATTAGTCTTTAAGACAGTAAGGTGCTATAAGTCACGAGTTTTTGCTGCAAGAAATTAGCATGGCTATCTCTCTTGATTTTATTTATTGCTTACTTAGAACAATAAATTCAATGATAATAATAAAATCCATGTTTTCTCTCCTTTGCTCTTTGCTCTTACTATAAAAATGCCAAAACAGGATTGACTACTTTCAGTTAAACTTTCTTTTATCTTACACTCCAATCCTCCCTCATCATTACATAAAAGGAAGTCCCACTGCACTTTAATGAATTTAAGATCAGCTAGCTACAGCTGGAGTGGTTTAGTATTCTACTTGTGATCTGAAAAAGACTGTCTCTAACTCAACAGGCACACCTGGTTACATATTTTAGTTTATAACTGACATTTAGCAATCTTTTATCATATTTCACAGAAATCTAGAGTTATGTTAACAAATACTACCAGTTGTTGAAGTTGCGTGTAACAGCATGTCACCACAAGTTTATGTTTTAGCCAAAGAAGACAGCCACATGATTTCTATCTAATATGTTGCAGATACCAATAGCAATCAAAGCGGTACATGTGGATGATAAACCACAAACCGTAAAAATTATGGTTCTAAAGAAACAGGGTGACCATATGAAATGGAGGACAGGGCTCCTATATCTTTAACAGTTGCACAGAAAAGGGAATTTCAGCAGGTGTCATTTGTATATATGGAGAATGTGGTGAAATTTCCTCTTCATCACAACAGTAAAAGCTGCAGGAGCTATACTAGAGTGACCAGATTTAAAAGAGGACAGGGCACCTGCAGCTTTAACTGTTGTGATGAAGAGGAAATTTCACCAGGTTCTCCATATATACAAATGACACCTGCTAAAATTTCTTTTCAATACAACTGTTAAAGATACAGGAGCCCTGTCCTCCTTTTCATATGGTCACCTAAAAGAAATGAATAGAAATATGAAGCCCATGGAAAGAAATAGAAAATTGAGAAGAAAAATCCCTCTTCTCTTCAAGGACCATTATGGGGGGAAATGAACATTTTGGAAAAAATGGGAAACAATTCTTACACAATAGTACTATTAACGCAGTATTAAAAGAGTCTGGTGTGGTGTTACTACTACAAAGTTTGCCTAAATATCCAAATTTACTACTACTACTCAACATCGTGTTCTGTTAATTACAGAAAGTAATAATAATGACCTAAGATTTTCTTCTAGGAAATGCAATTCCTTTGGTTTCATATGATAACATTAAGGTCTTTGTATTACTTCTCACCACAAATAACAGTCTTACTTTTTATTTTCCATAACAGTGATGGTTTCTGTTTTCAACTTTTATTTTTTCTGATTTCCCAATTGTTTAAAGATATGCTTAGCTATCTTATGGTACAATGACTTACAAGTCCATATTTCACTCTGGGTATATTTGCAATCATTGTTTGAATAAAAGCTACATAATCTGTACTTTTTACTTCATAAATATACCAAACTGTAGTATTTTATATGCCAATTGCTAACTAAGGACATGCCCAGTGCAAACTGTTTTAATAGCCATTCGGTCACCCCTGGGAACTCTCAATTGTAGTACTGTGATGGATGCAAGGGATCTGTAACAGAGAAATCTTAGCTTTTTTCCCCCTAACTTCCCAACTCAGTTAACATTTGTGTAATGGAAGCCTATATGTGTTTATTCAGAAGTAAGTCCTGCTGAATTCAATGACAATATTCCTAACTAAGGGCTCACCTACACCAAGCAGGATATTCCAATATGAAAGCAGTATATAAAAGGCAGGAGCCACACGACTGCTTTATAGTGATATTGAAGTGCACTGCAGGATCTACATTACTGTAACTGAAGTGCACTGGCAACTGTTGGGGCCCATGACACATCTACTCCAAGCAGGATATAACACTATGAAAGTGGCATGTGGTATGTGTCAATGGGCTCCAACAGTTGTCAGTGCACTTCAATGCCACTATAAAGCAGTAGTGTGGCTCCTGCCTTTTATATACCACTTTCATAGTGGAATATCCTGCTTGGTGTAGATGAGCCCTAAGTGTGCTTCGGAGTCTAACGCTGCAACCATTTGCAATCTTGAAATAAGCTCCAGTTTGACATGCTTGCCAAGTACACCTGTATAAGATTGGGCTCTTAAAGCAGTAAGTAAAATTTTGAACACAGTTGTCCTGATGCAGCAATGATGCTTTTTATGTTAAAAAAAGAGATTGTCTTTCTGAGTAAGACCCCCAGAAGGGACCTGTGTGGAGGGGAAAGCCCTGCATTTAGTACCTGAATCTGGATTCAATTTAAAATCATCCTGAATTCAGTGCCACATAGTGCATACAGCTTTGCATAGTGCTTTGGCAATGTTGTTCACTAAAGAGGAGTCCAATTATCACCTACACACACACACATCAACATTTACAGGGAAAACTGGAAATGAAAAGTGGTAGTGACTGTCGAACAAAGGGAGCCCATGTAAGTTTTCAAGCTTTCTGTTTAGAATCTCAACCATGGAAAAATGCAAGTAGAGTCTAGTGCCTTTCCAAACTATTAATAGCAAGCACTCGTGCCCTTTTATCATCCTCAGTATTGTAAATGCTCAAGTTGGGCATGGCATCTTTTTTAAAAGCCCCATAAAACCCTCTATGACTGGTCTTTTCTGAAAAGCTTTTCAAAGAAAGTAAAAAACACCTCAGGCTCCTCTAAATATTTAATGCTCTATCACGTTTACACTGAAATCAAAAGAATGTTACATTCCAAACCCTGTGCGGTAAATTAAATAAAGATGTTCTTTTTTCTTGTCTTTTTTCTGAGGAACTTAAGCTTGAAGTAGAAACAGGCCTCCAAGTTACTTAGACATGAAAACAAAGAGAAATCTGGAAACTAAATCTTAACGTACTGATAAGCAGCTATTTATAGTAGCCATGCTTCTAATTTGAAAGCATGCTTAAAATAATTGTGCAAGAAACAATAATGATTGCATGTGAGAGAACATAAGAAGACCCTGGCTTGTGCGGAACAAAAGTGTTTTCTACCATCTAGTTCAGCTTACAGGAGGGCATGGAGACAGCAGCTGCTAGGCCCAAACATCAAATCTTCATGGATAAACCATCCCTGAAGATGGAGGTTCCATTTAGAGGCTGATAGGCATGCATTATTTCCCTCCTATTGGCCTATGTATGCCTGCAGTATTAGGAAGTGCAGAACAGAAGGGTGAAGATGCCTCTAGTGGCCATCATATTGTAGACTGAAATAGGTAATGCCGGAATTTAGTCGGAAGAGACTACACAATCTGTAGTACGGAGCAGACAATGCATCTGCCATCCAGGTGTTAACTAAGCAGATATATCCATCTTCCTGACAACATGGGCTTCTTCATGTTTCTCCAGTTACAACACGACAGTCAGAATGGAGAAGGCAACACATTAAGCATGTATGTTTGCATCACACATACCTGAACGTGTACATGCTACATCAGTGGCATTTCTCTAGAGGCCTGTTCGTAAACCCTGTAACCATGGTGTTGGAATGAAATAGACATGTAGTTACTGCCATCTGATGGCAGAAATCTACATTACAGCAAAGACTGCAGACAAAATATCAGGATCTGAGACCTGAAAGTAACCAACAGCAAAAATGTGAAGGAGCAAAGAGATTCTTAAACATTATGTAACATCACATCATTTGGGATGCAAATTTGTATTGCTGAAGCTAAAATAGTACTGGGTGTTTTGTTTTTTTTAAAAAAAAATGCCCTTCAAGTATTATATTATTTTTAAGAGCTAAGAATCTAAAAGATGTGTGTTTTTTAAATCCAAAGAAAATGAATGAAAGTTATACGTGTCTTTTATCAATATTTCTATATTCTTATATAGGTCTTGGAACACACATTTTCTAATGACAGATGATAGTATCTTAACATTTATTATGAAGTGGATTTATTTAAACTCTCATTTCGATTTCAACATAGGATTTCCAAGAGAACATTCTCCCAGATCCATTTCCAGAGCTGTGCTATATAATTTTACTTATATCTCTTTCCTATTTTTGTTGATATAAGTCCAGGATATGCCTTCCATGAGCAGAAGGGCTTTTGCTCATGGAAGGTTCTTTGGCCCAGTTTTGGGGGATCCTCCTCATCAAAACTCACCCCATTCAGCAGGGGTTCCTGACTCTGGAGGGGGTGTTGTGAAAAAGAGGAGGCAAAGAAGTCCAATTCTACCAGCGCAAGAAGGAGGGAAGGAGGATGGGAATAGCTCATACCCCCTGCGTCCTAATTGTGAGCTTCCTAAAGAACTTCTGTTATGTGGTGGCTATATGAATACAGTAATAAAGAAATAGATAAACACGCTTAGGTTGCAATCCTATTTGCTCTTGCCTGGGAGAAAGTACAAATGAACGCACTAGGATACAGTATGTGTAGAATATGTATAGGATTACACTGTAGGTATAAATTATATGGTCATCCTAGGTAGCAGGTAGGTTCTGTACTAGGGTGACCATATGAAAAGGACGACAGGGCTCCTGTATCTTTAACAGTTGCATAGAAAAAAGAATTTCAGCAGGTGTCGTTTGTATATATGGAGAACCTGGTAAAATTCCCTCTTCATCACCACAGTTAAAGCTGCAGGAGCTATACTAGAGTGACCAGATTTAAAAGAGGGCAGGGCACCTGCAGCTTTAACTGTGGTGATGAAGAGGGAATTTCACCAGGTTCTCCATATATACAAATGACACCTGCTGAAATTCCCTTTTCTATGCAACTGTTAAAGATACAGGAGCCCTGTCCTCCTTTCCATAGGGTCACCCTAAGATTCTGTACTGCTCTCCCCATATTACGGATAGGGAAGCTGAGGCTAAGAACGCAGCGTCGTTTGAAAGAACCCAAGTCCCATTGGAACTGCCATAGTGTTTCCCTGGGGCCCCTCGTTCTTCCTAGCGCCCTTTTTAACCAGCGCCCAGAGCTCCCCGGTGCAAACCCAGCTTGGCGTACGTTGGTGTCTACTGTAGCCTGACCCGTTCACCTTACCCGCGCGACTGCACGGCTTTCCGGCGGGTCTTGTTCCCTCCTGCGCCCCCTCGTCGTTTCCTGGGAGGCTCCAGAGGCATAGCAACCACTCCTCCCGTCAGCGTCTTGCGTTCCCATGGAAACCAACTCGCCTTCTTTTTTAGAACCCGCCCCCTTCCTCCTGGCCACGCGCCCCATCCGCCTCTCTTTTGATTGGGCAATGCAAGGTTCCATTGCATCCTGTACAGCAGGAAAACATCCGCCTTCCCCAGCCGCTCATTGGCTGGCTGGAGGTTGCTGGGAGTTGTAGGACTTCTTTCTCTCCATACACGCGTAGGGCGGTGCCCTAGAACGCTCGGCTTTCTGAGGCTTGCAGTTCGAACCTCCGGGTGTTTGTGTCTCCAGAAAACCACAACTCCCAGCAGCCACCGCTTCTAAGAGACGGGCATGCCTAGGCGGTACTGCTGGAACTGCCAATCTGTGCTTATGCAGTTTCTTTCTTTTTGAAACTTACAGGACGGGCCTGTAAAGGGAGCTAACACAGGAAACCCACAGAATCGGGGGAGCGGGGAGGATCCCATGGCCGCTTTCTAGCCTGAAGGGCAATCTCTCTCTCTCTGGGGGGTAGGGAGGGGGTCGGAGTGCCCTGGCACGGTAACCCACCCACCCCAGTCTCTGCCCATCGAAGGACACAGAAGCTGCCCCAGCAGGTGAGGGTCGAGCAAAATGCGACTCCCCCTGTTGTTGCCAAGATGGTGGCACCTGGCAGCGAAGACTGCAACAGGGAACAGGCAAGGGTTGTTGAAGGGTGGAGGCAATGTGGACCCAGAGTGGTGGGGTGTCAGCTGCCATCAGGTTAGCTCATTTGTGACTAGCCCTGGTCGCCAAAGCAGGGGTCCAGCTGTGTCCGGAGTAAGCAGGCTGAAGAGTAACAAACCTCTCAAAGAGTGGACCCTGATTGTCAGCCCCTTTGGCCTGCTGAAGGTGAGGCTCCCTTGCCATGTCACCGTGTGCCCCCTCGACCCACACAACTACCCTGAGGCCGACCGGGTATTTGTTACAGCGAGGGGGACGAACACCAACCCCCATCACGGTCCAGATCTGGATAATTTGCATGTGAAATATGATGAGGCATTAAAGGAGATGACGATCATCTCAGATGACATGGACAGTGCTGCCTCTGTGGATGTGAGGACCCCCATAAAATTTGGTATGTTCAGCCGCTGATCAAAAAGATGTCATGTGTTGATGAGACAGTGCTGTGGTGTCTCACTACATTGTTGCTAAGTGCTGTGCCTCTACAGGCTTCAACAGTTCTAGTTTGGCACTCACTGCATAATATGGCCAAACATGTCTACTTTCCATCTTTTGCAGCCCTTGTAAATTAGTTAAATGATAAGAGATTTAACCTATTCGACAGTTGATACTGACAGCAACCATAACTTTCATCACTACAAACACAAATGTTTCTGTTTCCAAGGCTAAGTGTTTTCTGCTCCCATTTGCAACTGTTGAGCAAAATGTTTGGCAAAATTAGAAACCCTTTTCTGAATCCTAGCTTACTTCACCTGCTGGAAGTGAATGCTGGGCAAACCTAGGAAACAACCTTTCTCTTCCATACAACAGTTTTTATGGTGTAATAGTGTATAGAGTGTTAGTCGTGGGGAGACCTCTTACTCAGTCACAAAGCTCTATGCTTAACCTCAGCCCAGTCATACTCTTATCAGCCTAACCTTGTTTACAGAATTGTTGGAAAGAAAGAAAAAAGGGGCGGAAACCCTGTAATATGCTGTCTTGAGCTCTTTGAAGGAATGTTGGCATACAAATGTAATAACAATAGTAACTGATAATAAATTGGCTCCCTAGCTTCAGCTACTTGAGTGTGGGTTAAATATATTCCTTATCCTACACATAGCTGGACATGTATGTTGTATAAGTTAGATTGTAAGCCTATGCGGCAGGGTCTTGCTATTTACTGTTTTACTCTGTACAGCACCATGTACACTGATGGTGCTATATAAATAAATAAATAATAATAATAATAATAATAATAAGTTTTCTGTAGTACTGTTTCTGTTGGCATGTGACATTCAGAGTTTTATTTAGGGTGCAGGTGGGCAACTTGAGGTCCAGAAATTTTTGGCCTACAAATCTCATCATCCTTCACCAGTGGCCCTGCTGGCTAGGACTGATGGGAGTTGTAGGCCCCCCAAAAAATCTGGAGAGCCACAAGTTGCCCACCCCTGATTTTGGAAATCAGGACATGCTTTTCAAGTGGGATGTTGTTTCCGTTATCAGCACCATGTACATTGATGGTGCTATATAAATAAATAATAATAATAATAATAAAATAATAATAATAATAATAATCTCCCTATTGCATTGCTGACTGAATAAAATCAAATCAGATTGTTCAGAACTGTATTCATTTTCATCTATTTTCTCTGTTTAAAATTGATTTTAGACTTGGATATTAAGACGTCAGGAAACGGCTGTGTGAAGATTGAGAAAATAGAATGTGATCGCTGCAGAATAGAAACAGAGAAGGGAACTAGTGTCTTGCGATCAATAAAGGTACCAATACAGAGACATTGTCCCACTCACTGCTTTCTTTGTCTTCTTTTAAGAACTACACATTCTTAAGTCCAATATCATACATGGTCTTTATGAGTGTGAATGTATTCTTGCATATGTAGTACCTGATGATTACCATGGATAGGCTGACTTTAGACCTGTGGGATCTGCTTTGGGTTTTTTTTACTAGAACCCTGAGATCTACCAAGCAGAGCAGGATGCAAAACGAATACACTTTGGTTGCTTCCAGATAATGTTTTTGTCATGTGTTTGCTCTGCCTCGGTCACAGAATTTTACCTTCCTGTGTTTTCCCAGCACTTCTTTTTTTTCTTTTCACAAAAGATCCATTAAGGAGGAGAAGATGGAATACCTGCACAATGTATTTTGATTTGTAAGTGCTAGGAACCCTCCATCTGAAAGCAAAGTTAGAATTAAAGAATTCTGAGCCCAGGAATTGTTTTGCTTTGTTTTGAGGATCAAAACTGAATCATCCAGAGAGTTAACAGTGGATCCTAATCTACCTTCTGCCCACCTCTCAATTTCACTGTGCGAGTTGATAAACCAGTTTGTCTAAAGTTGCTTAGGGCCATGCTGGCTGGGGAATGCTGGGAGTTGTAAGACTTTTTTTTGTCTAAACATGCATAAGATTGCTCCCTTAGAAATCAATTTTATGTACAGTAATGCTTCAAAAATTTATTTTGTCAGGGAAAGAGACAACTTTTTGATGTGATTAGAAAATTATTATACTTTAAGGAACTTAAATGCTTGAATATGTACACAATATGTAAATATGGATGTTTTTGTCTTTTAGATAAATCATAAATCCAACAATCCTAATTTCTTAAGGAGGTTCTGAGAACTTGCAGAATGGGGGTGGGTAGAAGGTAGTTCTTCAGATGTTTTGAACGTTAATTTTGTGAACCGCCCAGAGAGCTTTGGCTATTGAGCGGTATAAAAATGTAATAAATAAATAAATAAATAATTCCAAGAAGCTCCTGCCAGCATGGCTAATAGTCAGGAATGAATGATGGGAGTTGAAATCCAAAGCATATGAAGACCATTGACTCTAGTGAACAGAAAAAATGAAGCATCTCTTCGCTAAAGCTTCATTTCTTGCAAGTCCACCATAGAGTCACCATTTGTTAGGCTGCAATCCTATGCACACTTACCTGAAAGCAAGTCCCATTGAACTCAATGGAGCTTACTTCTGTGTACCAGATTGCAGTGCAAGTCCGATGAATTTCCTATTTATTCATTGTCTTGAGGACACAGGAAGCTGCCTTACTAGGGCATTGGGCATTTTAGCACAGTATTTTTGTGAACCGCCCAGAGAGCTTCGGCTATTGGGCGGTATAAAAATATAATAAATAAATAAAGAAAATAAATAAATTGGGCATTGGGCATTTTAGTACAGTATTGTCTAAATTAATCGACAGCGGTTCAGGCCAGAATTTCAGGCAGGATTTTTACCCAGTTAAAAATCCAGCAGAATAAGGCAGTACTTCTATTGTCCTTTTGTCTGGGAGGGCTCATGTTACTTTAAGAGCTGCATAACAAACTGAAATTCAGCAGAGGCACTTGCAGATCTGAAGTAGTTCAATGGGGATCAGGATAATCTGTACCTGCTTGATTTTGTCCTGCGTAAAGGTGTTAATTGCCATGTCATTTTTTTCCAGAATGGAGGTTGAAGGTTGCACATGAAATTGAATTCAGAAGTTAGGATCAATCATAACTGAGAAACAAATCTTTGAAAAACAAAGAAGTGAACACTTTTTAACATGTATACTCTTCTGTTTCAGAGTCAGAAAATTGACATTCAGTCTAAAGGTGGGAAAGTGATTTGCCTGGGAACTCTTCAGGGAAACACTGATATTCATGCGTCACAAGAAAGTGTAAGAAAGTATTTTTCTCCCCTCTAATATGTGAGGTACAATCACGTGCAAGCTACAAGATAAATTGAATTACATTATCAAAATAACACTACAGTATTTTTATCTCACACATGACAATAATTCTTTTGTTTCTGACTGTGTTTGCTTTTAATTTTTCATGTGGCTAACAGGGGCTCTGTGTTATTAATAGCTGCACGGCAGCCAATTACATTGCAATGCATATAATTATGCTACTAATAAGGAAAGTTATCACTAATTCCTATTAGCATACTAATAGTAATTGTGATTTAAGCCATTGAATTTGACCTATTATTTGTGTCTAAAATTAGATGCCTGCAGTCCACTGCTGCATAACTAAACATCATTTGCTTTCTTTTTTTAAAAAAAAAGTATCTTAAAACACTGCAGCAATGAATCAGCTTTTTAAACTTCTTAAATTTGGATTTAATGTTCAACATTAAATCAGCTTTTTAAAATCTCTTAAATCTGGATATAATCTCCAACATTCGGTAAGTTACTTTAAAAAAATGCTGGGCAATAATTTTTTAACAGAATGCGTGGACAAGATGGCATTCAGTGGATTTTAATATTATCTCATTATTCCAAAGCAGCAATGTTAGAAATGCAAGAGTATGAAATGATGTATGTAATTTATTTCTTCTGTAGAAATGGGGGTCACTGTTGGAGTGATCTTCAGTTAAGCAGTTTAAGCTTGAAGTACTGGGTATTTTCCAGAAGATGGCATCTTTGGTTTATTTGCTTTCGCTTTGGATAGTGTGAAGGTGGAAAACATCTTGTCCCAATCTATTGTGTGACCCTGACTTTAGCAGCACCAAGGAGTAATAAATATCTCGCAGGTGGACTGCTGAGCATTTTCCCATCCATTCGAGATCTGCAAGAAGAGAATAATATGACAAGTGTACTTAGCTTATTGCTGGCAGGAATATATTTTTTCCAGAGGGTTCCCTGGGAATAATTTAAGAGTACATGGGAAGAACACAGATATGATCTGCAGCCTCATTTGATTTACTTCAGCAGTACTGGGATTGACCAAAGAGATGAAGGACTAGGACCTCTGCTTCATTTTAAGGGTGTTTATTTGGCTAAAATGGAGCATACATGGGAAGAAGAGCTCAACATTTTGAGATACTTATTTTTAAAAAGCAACAATTTCAAGAGCTATAATCTTGTCTCCTATAAGACATGTTCAAAGTCTTACAGGAGACAAGATTAAAGCAGGGTTATTGTAGAAACTGTAAGAGCTTTAGGAAAATACACAACACACAGGAACAAAAACAGCTGTTAAAAAAGACTGAAACAAACAAAAAAAGAGGGTGTTGCACAAATGAGGCATTTTACATGTTGGATTGTAAACTTCTAGAAACTAAAAATTGCAGATTATCTGAAGATAATTGCAACTTGAGGCTGCAACCCTCAATGTACTTACTCCCCAGTAGACCCCTTTGACTTACTCCATGCATCTTCCTTCTGAGTAAACCTGCTTTAGTGCACGCTGCCTAAAACCATTTTAGTATATGCAGCAGTCCTAGCAGTGTTTGTAACAGGGTGATCCAGGCAGCTTCAGGGCCACATCAATTTCCATCAGGTCTTGGGTCCAAATCCAGCCTTTCCCAACCTAGTGCCCTCCAGATGTATTGGATTTCTTTTATATCTATTACATTTATATTCTGCCTTTTTTCCTCCATGGAACCCAAGGCAGTGTACATAATCCTCCTTTCCATTTTATCCTCACAACAACAACCTTGTGAGGTAGGCCTGGCTGAGAGTCTGTGACTGGCCCAAAGTCACCCAGTGAGGTTCCATGGCCGAGTGGGGACTAGAACCCAGTTCTCCCGACTCACAGTCCAACACTCTAGCCTCTACAACACACTGGCTCTCGATTATAATTCTCAGCTTGCCCAGCTGGTGGATGATGGGAATTGTCATCTGAAACATCTGGGAGGCATCAGGTTGGGAAAGGTTAGTTTAGGGCACAAGCCTATGCATGTTTAGACAGAAAAACAGTCCTCCAACTTTCAACATTCCTCAACCAGCATGGAAGGTGTAGGACTTTTTTTTCTGCCTAAACAGACTTAGGGTTGCACCCTTAAACATTTAGAGCCAGGGTAACATCATTTCCCCTTATCCCATCAATTTTCTTGAGCATATGTTATTGAGGATGCTCAAGTACAATGGAGCCATGCTCAGTATTTTTTCTTCCCTCATTTCCTATAGGATTGCTTTATTCTGCTTAAAAGATGGAAAAGATAAATCCTGTAAAAGAGGATTGGATTCTGTTCCATGTGTTATTCAGCACCCAAATACATTTGAAATACGAAGAGAGAGGAACTACAATTGTATTTATGAAGAGGAATCTGCAGTGCTGCAAAAGACCTGCAGAGCTAGCAAGAAAAAACCCACGCTCAGCCTCTCCCTTTGCAGTCAGTGCCCTTCCCCTGCCCATGGTACTATCAGAAAAGAGTTATCATTATGCCAAAACAGCAACAGAGGATGTGTGATGTCTTGTGTCCATTTAAACTGTTATTGAACTCCCCCGAAGAGAAGTTTAATTTCCCTGATTCAAGAGTGTGCTGTCATTGAGGCTGTGCCTACAGTTGGAGGTATAGAGGAGGCATAATTATTCTTTTATTTGGAACTTTATATACACTGTTGTTGGAGGGCAGTTGCTATAGTAGGAGGCTGGTACATAAGTATGCCTTTCCCCACCAGAATTGCTTAGGTAAACTGAACCTCAAACCACATACGGTAAGGGGAAGTAATGAATTCTGATAGATGCAGGAATTTGATGGCCAGGCCACTGAGGAACATTACTTCATCAGATTTATTTCAGTGTGCCCAGCCTAATGAATTTTGAGTCCCGAAAAAGGAATTTTAATGACTATATATCAGAAAAGGTTACCCCAGTACTGAAATATGACAGAGGATGGATAAATGATGCCCATGGACCACCTGAAAATCTTGCCATTAAATAAATCTGATGAGGTAAGGGAAAATGCTGTTAGGGTCATCTCTCTGTCTCCAGTATTTGCTTCTGCCAGCGCAACTGATAACATGTTAGTGCCTCATGGGTGCACCGTTGTTGCTCTTTTCACAGCTGCAGGTGCGCAGTGCAGTTGTCCAAGTTTATGGCAGTATATAGCACAAAGAATAGATACCAGAGGCAATGAGGCAGCAGGGGTCTGTGGGTAGCACTGCTCAGGAGTAAGCTTATGTTGCTTGAGCTTTGGTGCCCAGATATCCTAGCACTGAACTTTTGATATGGGGTCACTGCCCAACATTTGTCCTCATGATGATTAGGCATGCTTTCCCATGCTGTAGATCACAAGCTAAATATGAGCCAACAGTGTGATGTGGCTGCAAAAAAAGCAAATGCTATTTTGGGCTGCGTTAATAGAAGTACAGCTTCCAAATCACACGAGGTACTGGTTCCCCTCTATTTGGTACTTGTTAGGCCTCATCTTGAGAATTGTGTCCAGTTCTGGGCATAACACTTCAAGAAGGATGCAGGCAAGCTTGAGGGGGTTCCGAGGAGGGCAACAAGGATGATCAGGGGTCTGGAAACAAAGCCCTATGAAGAGAAACTGAAAGAACTGGGCATGTTTAGCCTTGATAAGAGAAGATTGAGGGGAGACATGATAGCACTCTTCAAATACTTAAAAGGTTGTCACACAGAGGAGGGCCAGGATCTCTTCTCGATCCTCCCAAAGTGCAGGACACAGAATAACGGGCTCAAGTTACAGGAAGCCAGATTCCGGCTGGACATCAGGAAAAACTTCCTGACTGTTAGAGCAGTACGACAATGGAACCAGTTACCTAGGGAGGTTGTGGACTCTCCCACACTAGAGGCGTTCAAGAGGCAGCTGGACAACTATCTGTCAGGGATGCTTTAGGGTGGATTCCTGCATTGAGCAGGGGTTTGGACTATATAGGCCCCTCCCAACTCTACTATTCTATGATTCCATGATTCTATGTTGCTTTCCCCACTAACACCAGTGGCAGCCAGTTATATTGGAGCAGGGTGTGAGGAAATGTACCATGTGATGACATCATGATATTATTATTATTTATTTATTTATTTATTTATTTATTTCTTACCCGCCTCTCCACTTTGATCGAGGCGGGGAACAACAGTGAATATAAAACACATTAAAAACTGATTTAAAACATAGCATACATGATTAAAACATCCTAAAAACATTCTAAAATTTCTGAGATCACCTCAGCATTACAGGAGGTAATGCCTTAACCTGTGGCAGGCTGCCATTTTGGGCAGCAGCTCCATATTGAGGACAAAGCAGAGTTTCACCCTTTGTTCGCAGACCTGATTTGTACAGTATGGTCATAATTATCTTCAAATGTTCTCTCAAAGGAATAATAAAAAAAAAATGCAGATGAACAACATGGAATGTTTAACATGATACTACAATTAATCTTGCCGTGACTCTTGAGCCACATAATGTTCTTGTGTTACACATGTGTGTGGAAACCCTACATTAACTTCATTGAAATCAGTAGAATTTTTACTGTGCATTTACAGCTGTAGAATTAGGCCTCAAACTCAACATATTAGGATATTTATCTTCCAAGCACAACAACAGGGCAGCCAACTTTGGGGGAAGCGAGAAGGCCGGCCTGCGTTCTCAGAGAGCAATTTCTGCTAGCAATCAGCCTACGTTTATATCTGCCATGTGGGTTCATATGACAAGATTGTTCCATCAGCTAGTCATCATTATGTAGTTAAGACTCTGTCAGCATTTCCAGTGTGAACCAAGATTGTCAGAGGTTTATAGTTCTGGATTATAGTTCCCGTGGCGGTGAAATTAGACACTTTAGACTTCAGTCACTAGAGCAGATTTCTGAAGAGAGAGAGAGAGATTGGGATGAGCTCCTGCTTCATTCAAATATTGTTCAAATTACTTTAGATTTAAAGGGTGAAACCAAGCAGCAGCAGCAGTTACAAGGCCAGCCCATTCTAAAGAGCCATTAATGGAGGTGATGCAGTTCCCACCCTCACAAATTCGTATCATCACATTGCACTTACTGGTGTGCGTGTGCCACCTACCACGTAATGGAAATGCTAAACTGCCCTTTATACATAGGTCGTTACATGATGTTTCAGTGCCAATGGCTGAACTCAATCGTTTGGTATCCCCACTGAGAGTCATGGGGTCAAATTGATGCCTGGCTCTTGCCTCACAATGGTTGATGGAAAGAATGTTGTGTTCTGTAGGGAGGTGTGATGTGTTGAAGCCCATCTGGTAAAATCAGACATTTGTGAGGCGATTTGTTCATTGTTTGTTTCTGAGGCATGGGCAGCTGTTTGGTTATATTATGAATTTCTTCATTTTATAAGGTGATGAGAGATAACGCAGAAATGCCAGAGCAGATTTCAAGCTGAATTAATGCAAAACTATAAATCAGTTGGACATGGTGGGTCACACCTTTGCACATGAAAAAGGATTGAACTGGAAAACTAAAAGCATACCAAACATCTTATTACAGCATAAATCAAACTGGGCTAAGTAGAACGCAGTTAAATTTTATAAGAGACATACGTATCTGTTATAGACTTTGTGCTGAAATAGTTCTTGACTGTAGAAACTGGTCATTTTGTGAACATCTTTTAGCCTTTTATTTTCCTGGCTCTTGCCCTCCCTGCCTGCCTGCTGCGTTCAACACATCTCTTAAATTATCAACTGACTCTATCCACATCTGTTTTGAGCCACCATTTCAACCTATCAAGAGACTTATCAAAATGCTTTTATCCTATTGGCCCTCTTCAACAGAGAATGAGCTTTAGGAGAAACCCTTACATCACAGACCTGAAATCATAAGGTTGTGATTTCAGTTTCAGGGAGATGTCCTTGTTCTTTTGCTTTCCCAAATTTCTCACACTTCTGCAACAATTAGCCATAACTTACATCATGGTAAGTTACACACGGGCAGAACGTAGCCATGGGCCAGGGCCAGAGCCAAAGCAAATCCACATGAAATTCCAACTGCCTTGTAGAATGATGGTTTGCCATGAGTTCCTGGGACAAGCCAAGACCAAAATGCCAGACAGTTTCTTGGATACAGTCCTTGTTCTTTAGGACAGGCAAACAAATTGGGAAGCAGGTCAGGAAGACAGGCCAGGATGCAGGCGTGGACAGAGAGGCAGGCCAACTGCCTGGAGACCTAAACCAACAGCACCACTGCAATGGCTGCTTCGAGTTCTGTGATAAATTGTGCCTGGATTTCCCAATAGGGTTGTTAATTGATCCCAGCTGCAATCAATCTGGCAACTGGTTGGCAAGCAGTGAGTGGAGCTAAGGTAATAGAATAAGCAGAGCCAGAAATGTTCTCTCGTTCTCTCTCTCTCTCTCTCTCTCTCTCTCACACACACACACACACACACACACACACACACACTCGGGGACTTTCAAAGTTCCAATTCCAGCGAACGCTCTTGTGGGTAGCACTGAGTTTGCCACTTGTTGGTATCAATATCATAGCCAGCGTTATATAATTGTTGATGGAATTTGAAAAAAGTATATGCTGTTTTACCTACTTACTGTCTACCTTGGTCTTTTGTCCATTCATTTTTAACGCAGTGGCCCCACATTGCTTTGGATGTTTGGCAGTAGTCCTTCATAGATGTTATGATTGTCCATAACAAAAATTGATCATTTGTCCCAATATCAGGGGACTTCTCCAACCCATCATCTTACTGTTAATCTGTTGTTATGAAATTCCACTGACCATCAATACACCTGTTTTTTGGTGCATGATCTCCAGTTGCCATGTGAGGAGAAACACAAAAACAAACATATGGAGTGCCCTGATTCTGGATCAGACCAAGGGTCCATCTAGTCCAGTACTCTGTTCACAAAGTGGCCAACCAGCCATCGGCCAGGGATGAACAAGCAAGACATGGTGCAACAGCACCTATGTTCCCTAACAGTTGGCGTATATAGGCTTACTGCCTCAGATATTGGAGGTAGCACCTAGCCATCAGGACTAGTAGCCATTGATAGCCTTCTTGTCCAGCAATTTATCCAAATCTCTGTTAAAGCCGTGCAAATTGGTGGCCGTCACTACATCCTGTGATAGCGAATACCATAGTTTAACTATGTGCTGTGTGAAGAAGTACTTTTATCTGTACTGAATCTCCCACCCAATCAGCTTCATGGGATGACCCTAGGTTCTAGTATTATGGGAAAGGGAGAAAAATGTCTCCCTATCCACATTCTGCACACCATGCATAATTTTGTACACCAAATTGTATACAAACAAATGGATTGGTGCCAATATCACAGTCAATCACCTAACCACGGCTAAGGTTGCAATCTTATGCATGTTTATACAGAAAAAAAGCCCTGCAGCTCTCAGCATTCACTATCCAGCATGGCTGACGGGGGAATGTTGGGTGTTGTAGGATTATTATTTTTTCTGTCTACACATGCACAGGATTCAGCCTAAAAAAGGTCCCAGAGTCTTGCGCTCTCTTTACCCAGACCCTCATCCTGGGTGTGAATTCCTCCTCTTCCCCTTAAACTGTGGGAAAGGTTTCATTGGCACTCATATTAACTGTTTATGGCTAGCTCAGGAATTTACTTCTGTATTTGATGTTTTTTGGTCAGTGCTTTTTGCACTTTTGTGATGGAAAAAGTGACATTAAAAATAACTACAAACAGTTTTGCTGCTTGCATAATACTTTCGACGTTTTATGACTAATATATTCTATATCACAAATTTGTCTTTCTTTTACAGAGTGTGAATATAGAAAAGCTACAAGGGTCATCTGTTAACATCTCTACTAAACATGGTTTATTAAAAACCAAATACCTTTATGCAGAATCTTCGTTTCTGTCTTCAGCGGCTGGTGACATTCTACTGGGGAATGTTCATGGTAAGATAGCAAAAAACTTTTGGTCTACAATTAGAGAAACACTTATTTAACAAATGCCTTTTTAAGGAAAAATATTCCTTTGTGTGCCTACTGCAGTGCCTGTCGGTGTTTATAAAACTGAATATAGTATAGCCATCTTTTTAAAACACTTGAGAAATTTCCAAAGTCAAATGAGTGTTAAAATAACACTGTTATATTCATTAGTAAAGCTTTCTTTTGTGAGGTCCCTGACTTTTTCCTTGATGCCTAGAAGTGGGCTAGAAGCTAGGTGCAGTTCAGCAGGGTGATTAAGGCTGCAATCCTACACCTTGGGGACTGTCTTGACATCTTCTTTGTCCCGGGATGGCTCTGGATCTGTGCAGCGTCAGTTAAATGATGCAGCCGCAGATTCGAAGCCATCCCAGGGCAAAGAGCCGAAAACGTGCAGCTGAAAAGTCGGGAACTTACCCTGACTTTTCCAGCCAGAGTGAGGGAAGCCCAGCAATTCTGCTGGTCTGTTCTCGCTCAGAAGCCACTCTGGAGGTACTCAGATTGCATTCCTAGTAGATGGCGACCCCTCATTGGTCACCATCCGCCCAGGCAGAGGGAGGGTGGTTGGCCAGCAAGCAGAATGGACACTGGAACGGCTCATGGGGAGAAGAGTTTATTTTCTTCCCCAGAGCTGCTGCCACCTTCTCCTACTAAAATTTTTTTTTATCCCCCACCAGCTAGTGCTGCTGCCACCACCGGCTCCTACAGTATTTTCTCCCCCGCTCAAGCTGCTGCCATCACTCCACTGCATGGGGATTATCAGGAACAACCCCACAGCAGCAGAAGTGTGGGATTTGTGGGGGAATGTGGCACCAACTCAGCACCGTGAAGGCACACACACACACACACACACACACACACACACACACCTGGATTAAGCTGCACTTTACATTATGGTGCTTATTTCCCCCTGGTTTATGGAGGCTCTACTTCTTCCTCTGAGGAGGATTCCTCATGACAAGAGCCAGGCAATGCAGGTGTGGGAAGGAGGCTGTAACACTGTCATATATTTGAATTGGATCTAAATCTTTGCAGAAAACAGTGGGGTTAATGATTCTTGGTACGAATTGGCATTGTGTTGACTTGTGGCTATACTTGTTGGAAATGTTCCTCTGCTGTTTGGTCTGGCATGGTGGCGTTCACCCAATCCACTGCCAATTTCACTGTCGTTCTTGGTCAAACATCCTCTATGTTTTGGTCCAATGGTTCTCCAACAGTCCTGGGAGGATGACTCATGTGAGCATCCTGTATGTTGGTTATCTTGGTGGCCGGAACGTGGGTGTGCAATCCATCTAGTAATAAGATGTCAGTCTCCTGGTGTGCAGACTTTCCATGTGCTTGAGGTATTCCGTCGTGGTGATTCAGAGCAGACGTTTGTACTGAATGTGAAAGCTACCCATCTTGACAACCCTCAGGAGTTCAGTATGATGGCACCAGGACAACAAACTATCATTTTTTTTAGCAAGTTAGTACTTTGCTTGAGAAATTCTTAATCCCATCCTCCTAGGCCCTATATTTAAAGCCTCTTATTTTACTTTTATACTGAACTGAATGCTGACTTAAACTCCTGGCTGTCATCCCAACCTTGAGCATAGAGCCAGACCGACTGGGCACACATAGGCTTGAATAAATAAATGCAATTTTATTTTTAACATTGCGGGAGCATGAGTATATTTAGCAGCTATGTAGAACGCTGTGGCCAATTTGCAGGGTCTCATTCAAAGTTTCCAACTGATAGGTTCTTAATGTGGACAGCTTTATGTTTGTATATATGTTTGACTGTTTATAAAGACCTACTTTGGGTGTTTTAAACTAAGCATAAAGAGCATGTGTGAACTATTTTCATACTTCCCCCCCTGTAAAAACATGTTGCATTTTTCAATCACGGTACAGCAAAAAGGCAAATAGAGTTTTATCCAGTTTAAACAAGATAATTTGAACATTACCTCATGCTTATTTTAAGAATACTGTTAGTGAAATGTTATTGGAACTCTCTGTAATTTTAACAAGTAATCTTTTTATAAAATGTTGTTTTAGAAATATCAGGAACGAAATATATCTGAGGCTGCAATCCTATACAAACTTAGCTGGGTGTGAGCCCCATTTGTCTCAATGAGACTTACTTCTGAGCAGATATGTGTATGATTGCACTGCTAATTTATATTTTATGAGAAAATAAAATTATGCAGAAAGAGCAAGAAGAAAATAAGTAGATCTTGCTGTATGTATATAGATGAACTATATAAATAGGGAGACTATATGGAAAGGAGGACAGGGTTCCTGCATCTTTCACAGTTGTATAGAAAAGGGAATTTCAGCATAGCTAGAGTGATCAGCTACAAAAGAGGGCAGGGCTCCTGCAGTTTAAACTGTTGTGATGAAGAGGGAATTTCACCAGGTGCTGCATGCATAGAAATGACCCCTGCTGAAGTTCCCTTTTCTATACAACTGTTAAAGATACAGGAGCCCTGTCCTTCTTTCCAGACGGTCACCCTATTTATAAATTTATTATTTATTTATTTACTAGCTGTACCCGGCCACGCGTTGCTGTGGCTCAGTCTGGTTAAATGGAAAAGAAAGAAAAGAGAAAGCGCACGTTTCTAATATGTTTAATTTCACAATGCTTGTGGGTATACAATATTTTTTGTTGTTCCATTGTCTGTGCAGATATAGAGATTGTCTGGTTTGCCGACTCTAGAACACGCAACATATAATTGTCCATGTGAGAACCAATCCGTGTCTAGATCTAAACCGCACAATTCTAAAGATTGGCCCTGAGCTTTGTTGGTGGTGATTGCAAACGCCAATCGAATTGGGAATTGCAATCTCTTAAATTGAAATGGCATATCCGTTGGAATCATAGGAATGCAAGGAATGAGGACATCTTCACCTTTGAAAGGTCCCGTCAAGATTGTTGCTTCTACGACGTTGCTCAGTAATTTTTTTACTGCAAGCCGCGTGCCATTGCAAAGCTTTGGCTGGTTGATATTTCGCAACATGATAATTGGCACGCCGATTTTCAATTGCAGTACGTGCGGTGACATCCCTAGCAGATCGAGTGAATTCAAAAATTCTGTTGGATAATTAACTGCTTCATCTGCTTCCACAACAGTGTCGATGGACTTGTATGTGACTGCCTAGCTTTGAATGTCAGACTGAATAATATTGTTAAGTTCGTAGACGTCTTTGTTCTTGGCCGCAAGAATAGCTCGTTCACTCAGCCAATCATGATTCTTATAATTGGTTTGAATATTGGGAAATACTTTTTCAACGAATTCTTCTTTTGATGTGACTAAATTGCAGAAGTTATGAGGCAATGAAATTCGTCCTGAGGTCAGATCAACTGGCACCTTTCAGTTCCCAATTTCCAGCAATTGACGTGAGAATATCTCAGCTGATCGATCGTTTTGCAGCTGGACACGCATATTTGTAGTTAATTTTAAAGTCTTTACGTGTTGCCACAAAGTACAGTATTTCAGGCAAGCATTTATTTCGTCCACTGGTGTCGATCGAGGAATTACAGGTAATGTTTGCCTGAAATCTCCTGCAAGCAATATTAATGCGTTCCCAAATGGTCTGATGTTTCCACGCAAATCTTGCAATGATCGATCAAGAGCCTCGAGCGATTTTTTTTGCGCCATTGTGCATTCATCCTAAACAATAAGTTTGCATTTCTGCAATACTTTTCCCATGCCGGATGCTTTGGAAGTGTTGCATGTGGGAGTTTCAATGAATTGTATGTTCAATGGCAATTTCAAAGTGGAATGAGCAGTTGTTCCACCTGGTAGCAATGGCGCACCTATTCCGGACGACGCAAGAGCTAAGGCTATGTCATTTTGGGATTGAATTGCTGCCAGAATCAATCTAATTAGGAACATTTTACCAGTTCCTCCTGGCGCATCTAAGAAGAAGATTTCTCCAACCCCGTTATTGACAGTTTGCATTATTTGATCGTAAATGCTATTTTGCTCAAGCGTTAGCTTAGGAATATTTGATTGCACATACGACAAAAGATCACCCGTGTTGTAATTTTGTTCATGACGCAATTCTACATCGAATGAAGCAGGAGCAGATCGATTCGGTGATGGCATTCCCAATTGGTTGAGAACTTTGTTTGCGATTTCTAAGCACAAATCTTCAATCATTATCAACGCTTCGTTGTAGATTTCTGCTGTGAAATCCATGTTCATATTTGAATTTTCCTTGCGTATTCGACGGAAAATATCTTCAGCCATGTCCGATTTATATTTCTCCCATAACTCTGTTGGAGATGAAGGAGAGCAGGCAGTCAATATGATTGCAAACAATGCACGAATTTGATTTGGATGTGACGCGTTGCACGCGTCATTAATGCATACATCCCAGTGTTGGTCGTTCTCCAATAAATTCAGAGCTTGAGATGCACTGCGGAAAGTGGCATGTGTAACGCCATTGACAATTCTCAATTGCTGGAAAGACGTTGGACCGGGCACATTTACCAACAGCATGCGAAGAAAGAAGCATTCATCTTGATTGGGATGCACGATGTACAGGCTGCCTATCGTAGTGTCTTTGAATATGCCAGGTTGTCCGTCGACTCGTTCTCCTCGTTTGCGTCGTCCAAATGTTTTTCTACTTGCATTCCATGTGTAATGCGTAGGCACTTCCGAATACAGCACTGTTTTTGCAAACGCGGCATTTTGACATAACGTGAAGAAAGCAGTTAACGTTGTAGCCAGTGGATTCAGGGCTATTTGTTGCACATTTGCAGCTGTGAAATAAAGACGTTGTCCATTTTCTAGATGTACTGCTAAGTGAACAACAGCTCGACTTCGTTCATGTATGGGAAATGAAAGAATTCGCCATACAGCTTCATTGCTGCTTATGTATCTTCCAGCCTGACCAGCATGTGTTGCTTTTACGTCCAACAGATGGCGCTGTTTTTCAAAAAAAAGCATGTGTTTACCTGTGACAGGTGTGACATCTATATAAGATAGGTATATAAAAACACACGCGTATTCGAATGCAACGTTGTGTCAAAATTTCAAAGCAATCGGTGAAGAACTTTCGGAGATTTAAGATTTTGAACAAACGAACATTTACATTTTTATTTATGTAGATTATTGCATTTGTTTGCCCTGTCCCCACACACCACCGCCACCACTGTGCATGCACACTTTGCATAATGGGCTCTTGGCTGGGGCGAGAAGCTTCTGTAAGCTTCTCACATCCCCATTTAGTCCTCCTCAAAGAATGCAAACTTGGGGCCTGAACTACATGCTAGATTAACATTGCAGCTGTATCAGTTCCTTTCTTTTTTAAAAAAATCCAAGCCGTTGGATGGGGAACTTCCGTCAGTTCTGTAGCAGACCGGGAGAGGGAATTTAACCCTTCTTTCCGCAGCCACAATCCCAATGCTGTACGCAGCAAATGATCAAGCGGTGTGGGGAAGGCTGGACAGGGATATGGGGCTGCAGTGTCTGCTGCAGGTTTCTGAGGGACCTTGGGCAAAGCACCCTCAAGGGGCCAACTTTACCTTCTCACCACCACTGTCACCAGCTGTTTCTGCTCCTCTTCTTTCTCATCTTTGCTCCCACTCACTTGCTTGACAGACAGAGAGCCAGTGAGTAAGCAGTTAGTGGACTACTGCCCCTCCTCCTCACCACGACGGTCGACTGGGCCAGAGCAAAAGGCAGGTGAACAAGCCTGTGCAATGGTGAAGGAGGAGGAGTGATGCTAGGGGACTCTTGTTAGTGGACTCCTGCTGGGAGTTGTCCAGTGTCGTGTTTCTCTCAACGCTCCTGCTTTCAATGGGAGGCAAATGACAAGTCTTGCTAGGTAATCTACAAAGCTTTTATTAAGCAACAAACGTCTCTTCTACCTGAATAGAGTCTAACCTCTTGGAGACATTTCCCTAGGCAAAACTATGCAAACTAAGCAAGACAATTGTCCATTCAAGAAGAATAGGAAGCCACTTTCCAAACACCTGTAACTTCAGAGCGTCTGGTATGAAGGCAGGTTCTGGCGTAATCAAACTGACTTCCTCATGCCTTCCTTCCACCCCGTGCGTTTGAGCTTCTGGCGGACCCTAGCATCAGGGTGAGGATTTTAATGGAATTGTTGTAATGTGGGTTGAGGGTTTTAATGGGATTGTTTTATGTGTTATTGTAAAGCGCCTTGATGCCAGAAATGGTGAGGCGGCGCTATAAAAATAAATAGCTTGTCGGGACGCTCACCTCCGGAAGAAACCTCACTTCCCACTGAGTGTGTAGGATTTGGCCTTGAGGAGATAAGCTCTGGAGAGGGCTGACTACCTGCTGGGGAATTACCCATGACAGCTTCCTCCCCCACTGATACAGGCTGGCTGGTGTCTGGCGCTGCATCTTCTAGATCTGAATCTGATTCTGATTGATTACCTGAAACATCTTCTCCCAAAACAGGGGCAGTAGCGTTAGACATGACATTCAGCCAGCCTACCTGTGATACTGGCGCTGTATGGGAAGTACGCACAGAACCAGGTGTGTGAGTGAGGGGGTGGGCAAGAAATAGACTCTGTTAAAGTCTCTGGTATTCCTCTACATGTAGATGCTGCACTTACAGTAGAACTGGATTGAGCCTTAAGTATTTTTGCCTGTGTTGATTGTTGCTAATTACTCTGTGTTTCTGGCTTCTCAGTTCCGTGCTAAAGACCTGGGGGATTACTGGGCTTTTTTCTCAGAGCCTTCGCAGAGTCAGATTTTTGTTGGTGATCCTAAAGGAGTCAGAAACACGAAGGGAGAGATGTAGCGTTCACATTCCAGGACTGACGTGGCCTCAGTTTGTTTGTGAAGCTTAGGTTTGTCGCTTCATAGCCATAGATAAACAAAAGTCAGATAGACATGCATGAAAATGGTTCCAACTGCTGTTCATAAAGAACAGAAAGTAAGGAAAGATTAAATTGCTTCTGTCAATAATACGTTACTACTGCCCAAACTCAGTAATTGCTGGACATCAGCACTATCGTAAAATAAACAAATTGGCTAGAATTAAGACTTTCCCTCCCCAGAGGAGTTAGATTTAAGGGTTGGTTAAAATAAAAATTACAGGCTTCATTAAGTACTGGTATTGGTGGAACAATTATATGACCACACAATTCTTGGAGAAGTTCATCTTTCAAAGCAGCATATTGTTATTTGATTTGGGAGAACTTTGTTGACCTTAAAATGCTGACTATTCCTTCAGGATATCTTTAGAAAATCATAAACTAAATGAAGTAGTGAAATGTATTTGAGAAGATCTTAAAAGTATTTCCATAAAATTCAGTTTTTAAGAAAAGAAAAATAACCCTCCCAAAAGGCAAAGAGTAGAACAAATGCTGTTCTAAAGCAAATACTCTTTGCTTAGGGACTATCAGTGTGGAGCTGTAGGCACCAGTCTGAGATGAGCCGGGAGTTTGTGCTAGAAAGTCAAGAGTTGAAGTGCATGCCAGGAACTGGAGTGTAGCAATAAGCAGAAGCCAGAACCAAGGAGTAATCCGGAACAAAGAGTCAGGACTGAAGGCCAAACCAGAGGCAGGACCAAAGAGCAGGCCAGGGGGGAGGTTGGCCAAAAGACAGCCAAAGGATACGCAGTAATGCCCCAGAAGTCAGGAAGACTTTATTGTTCAGACAAAGCTTAACTGAGACAGGAAGGCCTTCCTGGAGGTCTAATGGCTGGCATGCAGTAAGCCGGACCAGAGGGTGCTCAATGCTTAGGCAGATGCTGCAACGTGTAGTTCTGTGGCTCACCACACTCGTTGGCTGCGTACAGATTGAAGGCCTCTGTTCTCTGAAGCTCCTGACTGGGGGAGGGGGCAAAGCCCTGCAGTGGCTGCTAATATGCGCTGCATCAGTTATATGACGCAGCTACAACTGCCCTGGGGGCAGTCCTAGTGGAAGGCTGGAAACCAGGATCTGGGGGGCGGTCCAATCATCAGAAACCAGGAAGAGGGCAAGGGGGTGACTCTGGTACCTGGATGGCCAGCGGAAACCCCACACTCCCTCCTTGACATCGGGATTACACAATGCTACCCCGGGTAAGGGAAATTGCAGGGGTTTTGGGGAGGCGGCACCAACTCGGTGCCATGAAGACACCCCCCCATGACACAGTCTGGAGTTGAGGCCTGCATGGAGGATTAGGGTTAGAACAGAACTAAAGATCAGAGACCAACTAAAATGTTACAGCCTACAGAACATTACAGCCTACTCTCTATTATATCTGCTTTTTGTGCTCAGAATTCTGATTGTGTAGAGAGTCTCCACACCAGTACCAGTGTCTGCCAGTAATGGGTGAGGCTGATATGGAGGCTCTCCATATGAACAGAGCCACCTGTGTCATGCCCCCAGTTTCAAGCAGTTACCAAGGTATGGATTTGGAAGGACATGTCCACAAACCCTGGGGAGGTCTGGTAGCACAGGCAACAGAGATGGCAAGAAAAGACTCTGGTACCAGTCCGAGATCTAATCACCCACCCACCTGAGATAGAATCCCCCAAGATGGACCCCCACCCACCCAAGCAGCTCCAAGGTCCTTAACAGTTTCTACCCCACGGGCTCCCACTCCTGCTCATGGTAAGGAGCGGTCATCTTGAAACAGCGGGGTCCTAGGAAATAGAGGTGGCAAGAACGTCTGTGCAGCTAGCTGAACAGCAACAGAATGCAAAGCTCCAAGCACAGGGACCATTCCATCCAACCCAGAGGAGGCAGGGCCAGCCCAAGGAAGATTAGAAAGGCTTACCTGGGCTCCAGACCTTGTTGGAGCATTCAGTTTAGAGCTGGCTGATATCTTGGGATTCTAGCCTGGCCCTACCTGCTACCCTAGCTGGCTGATTCAGAGTGGCCATCCTTTTGACCTTCTAAGGCTGGTTTAGCCTCCTTGGACTTCTCGCTGAATGTACACAATGACCACATCCGGACAATCATATCTCAGCTTAATAAACCAAGATATGAATGAGTGTTTTCATCACAGACCCTTTGCACACAGCCCCTTCACGAGAGTTGGCAAACAAAGCAGGGAGTCCTCAATGAACTATTTTCTTTTGGGCTTTTTTCTCATCTGGGAAACTTCAAAATGTGGTTTAATATCCTGGCTTGCTCCAAAGCAGTTAACCATATGATAAAACAGGTAACTATAGTTAGTTGAAGATATCTTGGTTTGTTTGCTGGCTGACATGAAGGGAGGAGCAAAGTGCCTGTAAACAAGCAAATGGCTCCTTCAAATCTTGGTTCCCAATTAAACTGAGATAGCATCCAAACTCTTCCAAAGGTCTGCATTCCAGAGACGTGGCCCTATGCATGCAGGGATGTTTTGCACCAATTATCCCATTAATGTTGAACTACCGACTTCCAATTCCATCTCTATTTCCTAGGATCCCAGCTGTTTCAAGATGACCAGTCCTCACCAAGATGAGGACGGGGAATGGAAGCCCATGGGACAAAAGGGAGTGTCAGAATGTGGTCAGTGTGTATAGTCAGTGAGACGTCTGTCTCCCGTTTCCCAAGAATCCCTTTATGTCCCGGGGCAGCTGTCCGGCAACAGTTTGAACCATTCAAGCATAACAAGGATTAGGTCAGCTTATTTCTACAAATCCATTAACTCATCTAGTAAGACAAGATTCTGGACAGAATTACAGATGAGCTATTATTTATTTGCATTCTGTGATCTTGCTAGGTTGCTGGAAATGGATGATTCATAGCCATCTCACCAGATATTTGACGCTTCGTATGATTTGGCCATTATTTGGATACTAATACTGCATGGAGTTAATAGGCATAATTCCCTTTCTCTCCGCTTCTTCCCTCCATCCCAAGCTCAAGAGCACAGTTGAAACCTAGAGGGGCTGACATCCAGATCTGCTTCTGCTCAACCGTAGCTTCCTCTTAAATGGCATCGTTACATTTTAGGCCGCTTGCCTTTGTTGCTGTCAAATCTGCTGTGACGTTCGGAGTTCCATACCGCAGAGGCCCCTTGCACCTAGGAAGTATTGTGGGGAAGGTGCACTGGCTCCTTCTTCATTCTTCTCAAGAGTGCCAGAGCCAAATCCTACCCCGGACCTGCCAAGCAAGTAGCAGAACTGCAATTACTCTTCAGGCAGGCAATTACGCAAAAGGCAGTTCTGTAGAATGAAACGAAAGGTACACAGACCAGAAAAAAATCAAAAAATATATTCGGCAGAAGTTGAAAGATGTATTTTTGGTTATTTGTTTCTCATCTGTTGTTGTGACACATGCTGTTGGGGACCATCAATGAAGTGTGTCAGGCATCAAAAGAGGGAGGCTGTGATTATGATGGCTTTAATCACTCTAATCTCCCCCCATGTCAACTTGTTAATGCTTTTTCTAAACAAAAATAGCGCAACTCTGTTACTAGTTCTTTCGAAGCATAGAGTCATCGGGGGGTGGGATTTTCACCACAGCCACCGGGGGGGGGGGCATCGCTATGGCCTCCTGCTGCTGTCCCACAATAGAGATGATCTCTTTACATGGGGAGTGAAAAAGGAAACCGCAACGACCATGTGACCCATTCAGTGGGCGTTTTTATTGCGTTGTTTTTCCTGCACACAGCAGGAAATGGCTGCACATTCCGTTTTAAAAAAATAAGCCGGATTTTCCGGATCTTTTTTTGCGACGGAAAAATGAGCGGAAAGAGTGGGAGGCGTGCGGGAGGCAGACGGCAGCGTCTAAAGGAAGTGCCCAAAAATGTGAGTGGGCAGTAACAAGCTAATCTGATGATCCCCTAAAGTGTTTGGGTTTGTTTCATTTTGCGTGAAGATTTTTATACCGCTTGCTTTCCATGTTTGTGTTGTGGGGAAGGGAATATTATTATTTGTTATTTTCATGCACACAACCTCTGTAAATATTAAGTGATATAGCCCGTAGATGGCATTTCATTCTCCTTGTGCGCGGTCCCGTACATGTACACTAAAAAATAAGTCCCATTCAGCTCAGCGGAGCTTACTCTCAGGTAAGTAGATATATGGTCCATTTATAGTTGGTTTCAAGACCACTCAGTATCCTGCAATTCCCCATGCTGTATTATTGGGCTGTCTGAAATAAAATCGTAATACGTTAAGGTGCAAACTGCTTTTACAATTTTCTTCCAGGCGATACAACCGTTCAGACTAAAACAGGAGACATCACAGTGGGTAAGTTGTTTTGTCTTTAACGCACCAATTAGCCAATTAACTTTAAGCAATTTCCTGATTAGCTGGTTGAAAGTGTGCAGCCTTAATTATTAGCCTTGCATCAGTGATTTTCAAATGGATGTTGTAAAAGCACAATCCACAAATGAGGGCTATACCCCAAGTGCCCCAGAATGGGGCTGTCAAGCCCTAACTAGTGTTGACTCCAGTGCTCCTCTTGGTGTTCACTCAGTACTCTGGGAACAGTTACGGAGCCAGGAAGGAAGAGCCATTGCACATAATCTCCTGACATAGAACCCAGATCCAGTATCTTCCTTCTAAATGTCATCCATTTTTCAGTTCAGTTAGTTTAATCTGAGCCTCGTGTGGCACAGAGTGGTAAGCGGCAGTTATTGCAGCCGAAACTCTCCCCACGGCCTGAGTTCGATCCCAGCGGAAGCTGGTTCTCAGGCAGCTGGCTCAGGTCGACTCAGCCTTCCATCCTTCCGAGGTTGGTAAAATGAGTACCCAGCTAGCTGGGGGAAAGGTAACTGCGACTGGGGAAGGCAATGGCAAACCACCCCGCTACAAAGTCTGCCAAGAAAATATCAGCAAAAGCAGGCGTCCCTCTAGGAGTCAGCAATGACTCAAGTGCTTGCACGAGAGGTTCCTTTCCTTTCTTTTCCTTAGTCTACTGGCTTTGGGTCAAACAATTTGGCCAAAATAGGCAGCCACCACTTGATGTTACATTTGAATACCTCTGCTGGAACATAGTCTTCTCCTGAGGCCCTTTTAGCTGGCAGTGTATTAATTAATAGCTCTATCTCTTTGTATGACACAGGGGGGCATGGTTCTGTGGTGGCAAGAATGGAGCTCAAAGGCAGATGTAACTGTGGGGTATCAGCGTTGAATAGGACGCGGTAGTGTTTCTCCCAGTCTGTCTTTGATATCTGTGAGTTTACATTGAATATATCACTGTTTAAGCTGTTATTTATAATCTTCCAAAAGGCGGCCGTGTCTTTTGTGTTCATAGCTGTGTCCAAACTGTGCCAAAGATGTCTTTGAAATACCATTTTCTTATTTCTGATTAGTTCCCTGTATTCTTTTTTCTTGCTTATGAATATCTCAGTTATTTCAGGGGAATAGTCAGACTTCATTTTCCTGGCATATCTTCTTACTACTGATCGAGCCTTTATGCAGTCCAGGTCAAACCAGCTTTCTTGAGATTGATTAGGAATGGGAAACTTCCAGTCCGCAGGCTAATTTGGTCCTCCAGGCCAACCCAACCCATCCCACCCACTAGGCCTCATAGGAGCCTGCCCCTCCTTCTCAAAGCACCGCCTCGTCACAGGAGAGAGTGGGGTGAGAGAGGGACTGAGTGCTCAGTCGCTTCCCAGTCATCTGGTGCTTCCAATGGCCAGCACAGTCCTGAGATCAGACAGAGAAGGAGGAGCAAGGCCTGTTCCCCAGGTGAAGACCAGTGACCTCAGGAGGAGAGGCTCCTCCCCTAATATCATGGGCAGGGCCAAGGAGGACATTGAAAACAATAGCACTAAAGAGGTGAATGTTGAGGTTTCATTGACTACCGCTTTATTTACTCTTTGTAGGTTGTGCCCGTTAATGTTTGTGCTCTGAAAGCATGTGAAATATTTTGGAACATGTGTTCTTAAAGTGTTTTGGATAGATAAGTAGATCATTTTTAATGGGGAAATGAGAAACAGTATGGATAAAACAGCAACCAAATGTCAGGAAATTCTAGATGTGCTTCACATCACAAAAAAAGATGTCTGTCTTTAAGAATATAGGTTTGTCTCAGAATGTAGCAGCCCTATACACATGTAAAGAATGTTATCAACAGCTGGTATCTGTATATAAAATGAGAGTGAAATGCATATGTGATTGTTTAATAGGAAGACAAAGCATAGCAACTCAGATCCAAGACAAATAAAGAAGGATCCTAGCATAATATACATTCCAGACATCTGATGTGTAACAAGATACTCAACAATAATTCTATCCAGATTGTTTAGCCTCATACAGGCCATAATTTCCATTCTGCTAGGCTATCAAAATTGATTTATAATGCTGCTCTGTTCTTGATGGCATGGCCCTCATTCATCATCAAGTTCTCCTAATTTTGTTTGGGGCATCTTATGAATAGGAACCCTGATTTTATGTTCAGCATCTTGCGTGTACAATACATATTTTGCTTTTTAGAGGTTTACCGTAAAATTTGATCCACTAATCTGCAAAAACCTGTTTGAATATAAGGTATTTTCACTGGCATCAAATCAGTTTTGGGAGACTAAAACTTTATCATCTTCCTTACCACCACCTCCTCCTCCTCCTCCTTCTAAAGCCTCTTAACTTAACTATGTACTAACTATTCTATACCTAGCAGTAATGTAATATGCATTGGCAAACACCCATATGATGATGAAGGGTCTGGCAAAATAATTATGATGGTACTATTGCCAAGTCTGTCCACTGGGGGCTCTCAGCCAGCGTTGCTGGGACAATTTGTCCCAACTACTGCAATCTGAGTGTCACGGTCAGAGTTTCAGCTTTGGATGAAATTGGGGTCTGTCCAATCATAATACTTGGAGTGGTGAAGCCACTATGGAAGCTCATTCACTTCATTTTGTTCACAAATGCAGTCTTTTCCCAACAATCAGGCTTTGACAAAATAGGTTTTCTTTGAGGCAGGAGCTGGCTGTGCACAATGCACTGGGCCTGTTCAGACAACACACTAAGCCGTGGTTAGGCCGCTAACCCTTTTGCAGCAAGTGGTTAGTAAGTGTGTTTAAACCGTGGTTATGTAGCAACCATGGTTAGGAATGGTTCCCATGACTACGACATGGTTTCCATGACTCACTAAGCCGTAAGGTTTATCTCAAAACGCTTAACCATTGTGGTTTAGCGTGTTGTCTGAACAGGGCTACTGATTAGCAACCCCACCACCCTCCCTGTAAACGGTTTTTTCCAACTCTTTCAAAATTGTGAATTTAAAGCAAACTGAGCAAGCGCTAAGAGAAAAAGAAGGCAAATATCCTGTCTGAAGCATGGGGGAGGGCGGGAGGTGAAGACAGGACCCAATCAGTGATAAGTACATCTGCCTGAAGCATTGTGAAGGCAGGGGGAAGCCAAGTGGGGAACGCCCCCCCCCCACCCCGCACAAGCCAAGCCAACTTTTTAAGGCACGTCTGTCACGCCCTTCACTGTTGCGGGTTTTGTTATTTTGTACTTGCAGCTGCTTCTTGAACTTATTGAGATCCATATGGCTCATCGCTGTATAAAATCTTTATTGATTAAATAGCATAGCTGTGATCACATGTCACATTTGCCCTTATGAGCATATGCTCCGGGGAATGCCGAGGGAGTATATTATATGAATCAACTCAGATGTTTGTGAGCGCCAGCGTTTGCAGACACATCACCTGTCCCTAGGTGACTTGTGTATTTCCATTGAATGATACAGCAAAGATGCATTGACTGAAGCAACAAACAGACTAGATTAGAGAGAAAATTGGTCTGTGAAGCTCTGGTGAGACATACGTTTAACAGCGGAGCCAACTTGGTGATCAGTAGCTATGATGGAAACTTTTAGGGGAGGCAGAAACAGAACAGGATTTGAGGCGACTAGTCATATTATGTGTACAGAAGGGCAAACATTCAGCTTTCTAATCTTGCGTTGACTTCCTAGTAGAGAGATTCTTTCTTCACATGAGTTCAGAGCATGCCACCATGTTTCCTCTTCTTGGATACGTCATTGTGTAGAGGGATTTAGAAACAAAGTATTTTAGGAGTTTGCCAAGGAGGATGCTTTCTGTCCGACAATTCTGCAGAACCCTGCACTGGAGCAGAAACACTTCATGCTTTGGCATTTTCTCCTCAACCAGCTTTGTCTTTTGCATTCCATTGCATTTACTTCAGTTCCTTTAGGAGTTTTGATAATGACTATCAGAGGCCAGATTGGGCAAGATAAAAATTCCCCCCCCTTCTAGAAATATTCTGTTTTAAAGGCCAGACGCAATTTCTGGCAACGTTTTTGTGATAAAAAAAGCTCAATTTGAAGGACAATTATTGATTGCCAAGATGTATACCCCCTCCTGAGGTGCCAAATGTTCAAAATCCTCACACCGAGTTTCAGTCTGTGCTGACTTCATTGCTGTGGTTTTTTTTCTGTACTTGTATCTGTTTCCAAGATTTACTGAAATTCATATGGATCACGGCGCTATAAAATATTTGCCAAGAGAGATGATGTGATCCAGAGGTGCAGTCCTGCCAGATCTGTGTTTCTTATTCTCTTCCAAGCAATTCTGCACTCTCCTGAACCTAAACATGCTTTTAAAAAATTCTCCTGTGTTCAAAAGACCAAGATGGGGCTTGCCTTGGCAGTGGCTGAAAATGTTGGTACACGAAGAATACTAAGAAAGCCCAAAGAGCGTGTGTGTGTGTATGCATTTTTTTTATTTAGGATCTTGCCTGTTACAAAAAAAAGTGTTAGCCAATAGGTATGCACACCTAGCATCTTTCTGGATCACATCCTATAACGCAGAGGGTCTGGGATGGAGGCTTTGATGTTGGAAGCCCAGGTTCAAACCCCTGGTCAGTTTGGAAGCTTGCTGGATATCCTTGGCCAAGTCACTATCACTTGGCCTAATGCGCTTCATTGCTAAAAGGCCACTTTCTGAGCTTTTTGGGCTGTGTCTATACACCACCACGTTGCCTCCCCATTCCCCCCAAACCCCGCAGAACTACTGCTGTGCAGTGGCAGCAATAGTGTTACACTGCAGAAAGCCATTTTCAGCCGGAGCCTCATTTTTTACCCCAGCGGTGGGGGAGAAAATTAGATTTAGCAGGGGCAGCAGCACAGGGACGGCGTGGATATTCCTAAAACTTTTGCCCCATTTCGAACAGAGAGCCGAATCACTCTGAGACTTCAAGGATGAGTTGCTGGTGGCTGGAATGCTTCAGAGCAATTGAAAAAACTGTGGTAAAACAACACCATGCAGTTTCGGGGAGGAAAGCCTGATGTGACTGTGAGTTGGCGGTTGCATCAATTAATCAGTGTAGCACCACTGCACAGCCACGATGGGGTATGCAGGGCATCTAAGGTCCTCCTCCAGGTGCCTACTCTGAGGGAAGCTAGGAAGACAGCAACAAGGGAGAGGGCCTTTTCTGTGGTGGCCCCCCAATTATGGAACGATCTCCCTGATGAGGCCCGCCTGGTGCCAACATTGTTATCTTTTCTGCACCAGGTTAAGACTTTCCTTTTCTCCCAGGCATTTAACCACATATGTTGAGGTTTAACTGACTCCAAAACGAGCTTTGGCCTAGCTGAGTGTTTAAAAACTGTTTTAAATGTTAGCTGTTTTTATGCTTTTGTTTTTAAATTTTATGTATTGATTTTTAATGTTCAGTCTTTTTAATCTAGTCTTTTAATCTTTGTAAACCACCCAGAGAGCTTCAGTGGCATATAAATAATAATAATAATAATAATAATAATAATAATAATAATGACGACGACGACGACAAGCCCCCGGGGGAGGATCTGCAAGGACCTCTTGAGAGAGAGTTGGGGCTTTCTCCTTAGCGTTATTCATTAGCAGTTTCCAGCCTGGCTCACTTCTTCAAGACACCTGACTACTTTGCTATCCTCTCTCTTCCCCCAAGTATTTAAAAGTCTTGGTGGGCTGGCGTGGGGGGTATGGGCAGGCAGAGGGGTTGCTACAAGGGAAATCTGAGGCTAAAGCCCGGGGCAAACGTGAAACCCTGTCATAGCTTGTATTTCTGAAATGTAGGCGTTCTCAGAATAGCAACAGCTTTTCCATTTCTTAGAACTTTATAACTTCACAAAATGATTCAGCAATTCCCAGTGCTTGCTCTGACCACTGATGCAGTTGCCAGAATTGTAATTTTTTCTCTCTCCATCTGAATCTGAACAACAGCTGTGACTGCTGTTGGGGAAGAAGGGTGGGCAGGGGGACATAACCTCTCTCGCCAAAGGTTTGCTAGATCATGCTGAGAACTTCTGGTCATACTAAACCGATTTGCTGCACTTGATCTTCTCTTAATTCAACAGCTTTCAATTCTCTGCCACACCTGCTGTGTCTCATCAGTGCAAATGGGAAAACAGGAATTGTTATAATCAAATTTGTCATTGGGGAGGGAGTCCTTGTTCCCATTATTCTGAGATTATCCAACATTCTCCAACACTTTTTGTCAGTTACTTTTAGTTCATTTCCGCATTTAACCAGCCAGTCTAACTTTGCTTCTGAATGTAAGCGTGTTGGTTTCTCTCTCTTTGGGATATTCCACCCCATTTAGTTCCCAATCATAGATTCCTAAGCTACCCGATTTACTTAAATTTAAGTCACTTTAAGAGTGTTGTGGCATAAAATAGTCCAGAAACAACTGCTGGCTGTGATCTGGAAATTATTTCCTCTTTTATCTATACCTCCCAGCTTCTTTAGTTATAGGGCATAAAGCTGAACAAAAGTGGGCCTTTTAATCAGATGCCTTTAGCCCCAGAAATCTGTTTTTCATACACTGAAACAAAACTATCAAAACTGTTCCTTCCCCTTCATCTTCTGCACTAGCCAAAACCAAGTTTGTTGATATGTTTCAAGAGCACCACGTCATTTATCATAGCCGTATGTGCCTTATGTTCAAGGATGATCCCTCTCTTTACATGCCCCTTAGACTGTCAGTCTACAGGCTTCCTGCTTAAACTGTTGACACAATCCAACTAATGTTAGTTGCAGTAAGTCCCACTGAAAAGGATGGAATGGGAGATGTGGCTAACTGAAGTCCCATGGATTTCAGTGGGAATTGACTGAAGTATAATTATAATTATTTGGTGCATTATGCTCAGTGTGCTCTATTAGCACCTATACACTGATGCAGCTGCTGATGCAAAGCCCTTCTAAAAAAACTAAAATCCAAGCAATCAGGTTTTGGTGGAGGGTGGGGTGGAAATAGGGCACTTCTCTTGAACAGCAGGTCAGGAGGATTTTAGATATTAAAGGCTCCATGCAGATGACCCCAGATGTTGGATTGGGGAGGGGAAACAGATGTAATTCCTCATCCAGTTAAGCATATGAACACAGATGTCTTTTTTGCACTTGTGTTAATCTGGCTCTGCAAAGCATTGGACTCGATGGCCTTATAGGCCCCTTCCAACTCTACTATTCTATGATTCTAACAAAAGACTGAAGAGGCCCCATCACACTAATTTGATCTGGAATGGGAGTTATCTGAATGAAGGTTTGGGGCAGTCCTATTAGAAGACCCCCTAAAAGACCCCGACGAGACCTCTGACCCAAGGGCAAGAAGGCCCTAAAATTGTGATTTTATGCTAATTAATGTTATGGCATTATAATACTTCTACCTAAGCCTTCTTTGAGAAGAAAAAAAAATGTCATTGCCTTTTGCAAAAGCCATTTACAGACCTCCATTTGCGGAGCTGCTAATAATGTGTGGAGGAATAGGAGAACGGACACATACTCAGATACCAATTAGACCTTCTTCTGGCTGGGTTGTGTTGTACATGTGCACCGATAAAGAATGCTGAAGAATGGCCTTACTTGGCGCCTGTTGGTTTGGGGAGCCTTAGCAATAAGCACGAACAAGACTGAGAAGAGGCGTAGATGACCAAAAATGATTGTATGTTCAAAAAAGATGTACCAGGGAGAAACACATCGATTTAAACTGCCCGGATGGTAGGCCTTCAGCAATGTTTTAGGAAAATCTCAGGTTGAGCTGTTAATAATAATGCCGGAGATGCTCAAAAAACACGTGGTCCTAAAACGTGAAATTGTTGGGGGTTAGATAGATGCCTCATTTCTGATTGGCGAATGGGTGGTCTCACCACCCATGCACCCCAATATGTTTGTCTCATCACTCATTGGGACACCCACCAATGACCAGAACAAGTGGATAATAGCACAAGTTAGCAAGAGCTCAGTTTCACGCCTTTGCTTTGCACTCTCACTGCTTCGCACCTGTCCTTCACTGGATCATCTGACCCAAGGATGTGGATAACTATGGATCTCTTTAGAACTCTTAGACTTTAGACTTCAACTTGCAAATAATGTTGACGCTTTACTTTCTAAAGTTAGGTATTAGAATATTTTCTAAACGTGTGATTTTGTCTCATTTGTGAAGATGAGATTTGGAATAATTTCCAAACCTGAAGCTATCTTAGAATCAATCTTGGTTAACCCTTGTAATCCCAATTTAAATTAACCTCTTAAGTGCCATTATGTTTTAAGTTCAGGAACTGGGTGCAAATTTTAGATTTAAGAACTAACATTCACACTAGCAGAATTAACCGCTTAAGTCCCGGAAACCTTTTTTTTTTTTTTAATTTAGGCCACGTAATTATTGCTTTTAGTCTTTAGTTTTTTCACTCCAGCTTCTACATTTAACTACAGAGGTGTCAAATTTAATTCTTCACATGCCTAGAGAAACTTAAGAAGCTTTAGCTTAGCTTTTTAAGAAGTCTGCAGGAGAAAGTCAAGGGAAAGCTAGAAATGTTAGTATGCTTTAATTTAGCTTTAAAATGCAAGTAAGACAGCAAGAGGGCGTCAATGCTTGGAGCTCAATTTGCTGCCTTGCTCACTACATGTGTAGCGCCAGCTTTGTCATCTGCAATCAGTGTATTTAAAGTGTTTGTCTTTCAATTTCCTTTTGAGTCTGTGGTTTGCCTGCTTGGACCTGGTTTACTTCTGACTGGGGTGTCTCAAACCCAATTGGTTTAGGTTCTGAAGCTAAAAAGGACCACATTAACAACATGTATAGTCTGTAGTTGGGCTGAGTTGAAGACATCCTTGACCTTTCTTATTTGCTGGCCTTCCCTCAAACAGATGTTTTGGACTTCAACTCCCATTATCCCCGGCAGCATGGCTAATGGCCAGTAATGCTGGGAGTTGTGGCTCAAAATTCTGGAGAGCATCAGGTTGGAGAATGCTGGTATACACACTGGAACCTTTGTGCCTGCTAGCAATCTCTGCAGCCAGCCTTTACACGGAAAAGAAAGAAACAAAAATCCCTTCCCTCTTTCCTCCTGAGATCACCTGTGGGGAAGCTGCATATCCGAAATGCCGATTTTGTTAATTTAAAAAATCCTCTTCTGAAAACATTGGAGCTGGCAGCCTTATGGAAAGCTCCTAATAATAGATCATTTCCTAAGAATTTCCAGTTCCATGTAGAAATACCCTGTTAATTTGAAGACTCGAATCCTGAGGACATTTCAAAGTTTTGTCCAGCAACAGTTTTCTTCAGTAAAGCCCGGCCCTATCATTAGGCAGAATGAGGCTTCTGCCTCAGGCAGCAGTTGCTTGGGAGGTGGGTAGGCAAGTTGTGGGAAGATATCGGAGACTAGAGCGGGATGTGACAGGCAGCCTTCCCTGCACTCCCTAAGCTAGTTGGCCATTCCTCAAGTACGGTGAAGGTCACTTTCACCAGTGTTAGATTCAACTGCCAGTCCAGTTGGTTTCTGTACATATAAGGCATCTTGTTCTTCACCTCAGACAGCAAAATGTCTTCAGCCTGCCCTCTCTTCAGTAATCTGACTAGTTTGCACTATGTCTTCCCCATAGACATGTATTCTATGTCTCAATATTCTGTGACTTCTACAGATACTGAAAAAAAGAACTTTTCTTCAACCCATGAATCAGTGTGGCTATGTGCCAATTTCTCTCTTTCTGTCATAGACAGACATCTCAAAATCCCTTTTGGGGTATTAGGGAGGAAGCCAGGTTTGGAACTGCCTTTATCATTGGTAGTTTGCTATTTCTGAAAGCCAAAAGATGCCGTCAGTTTCCCATATGACATGAGCTGGCGACTATTCTTTTTCTTTCTCAAATTTTCCTTTCAAGTTGATATATGTGTTTTACCAAACACAGCATACAACAGCTTCTTCCTACTCTTTGTGCATGTCTGGGTTGGGGGAATCCATGACATGTGTGGCTTGAGAAAGGAAAACTATAAACTAGTTTTGTAAGATTATTATTGCTGCTTCACAAATCCTGGAAGCAGTTTAGTTTCTATTAGTTAAGAAGCACAGGCCCTACAAATAACATTTTCTTGTCTGTTTCTGGGTTTTCTGTATAGAACCAGCTTTCTTGTGTGTGTTTGAAAGCTATTCTACCCATTGTGGTGTGTGTGTGTGTGTGTGTGTATCAGTCTATCTGTCTCAATCTTTATCTCCACAGGACTGGGAAGATTAAAAAGAAATAAATGTAAATGCACAAATATGAGAAAATCATAGAACTGTCCTAACTTTTCCTGTTCCTTCCTAATAAAGACTTTGAATAAAATTAATGCATATTGGAAAATTACTGGCAATTCAGCTGCTGTCTGCAAGGAGTTTTAGTGCATTTCCTGTTGTTCATCTGGGTTTAGCTTCATATGTATTTTGAGTCTGTCTTCAGATTTCATAATGTGTGGGTTTCTACTGTTTAAGGAAAACAACAGACTTTTCCCCAGAGTTTGTGCAAATGAACTTTTTGAAGCATCTCAGAAGGCAAGCTTTTCTCTTAGGTGTGTGCGTGTGGGAGTTTATTTATTCAAAGTCCAAATAGCATGCAGAGATAATATTATGAACAATATTATGTCTATTACTTCGGTGTCCTTTCAAAACACACTCCTTTTGCAACAATAATCCATACGTCCTTTTGGCTGCTCCTTTGTCTGAAGACAAATATATTCATGATTATCATTGAACATTCAGAGAAGGGCCATGTTACCTTCCCTGAACAAATGCAGATGCCCTCTCTTTCTAGATGTTCAGTGAGTCTCAAACTATCTAGTAAAGTTTAAATATAGAGAGAACATTGTGTCCCTCTCTCTGCTCTTCCAGAACAAAAACTCCATGACGTTGCTTTCCACCCCACCAAGAGCAAACTATTCTGAAACAGAGTATAGTAAAATGTGTCCCACTAAATATACCAATTAATTCATTAGCTCTTTTGTTCTTTTATTTTTCAGATTCCTCAGAAGGATCCCTAAAAGCTTCTACATGTCAAGGGGAGATAGATGTTTATATTATTAGTCAAGTGGGGAAAGTGGATTTGAAAACTCGGAAAGGTTAGTGAGTAAGCGCGTCTTAATATTTATTTATTTCACAATTTCTACGCTGCCACCTCCCAAGGCGGCTTACAAGCAGTATAAGAAAAACAATTAAAATCTGAAACAGCTTGTAAAATGTAAACAAAAATAGCAGCATAAACACATCCTGGTCCAGCCCAGCAGTCCGGAAGAAATAAATTTACAGTTTAACATGGTTCAAGAGAGAGAACAGCAGGGAACTTTTACAGCTTCAGCATGCAACTTACTCAGAAGTAAGTTCTTCTGAGTTCAGTGGGGCTTATGGCCAAATGACGTGGGACGTTAATTGTATTTAAGCAAGCGCAATGCATAGTTTTTAGAAGTGTCAGTAGCTACTGCAGGATTGGAGTGAGTGCCCATAATCAGGACAGTGGCGTGTGGGTGGGAGGTAAACCTTCCCTCATGCCATGGTTTCACTGTAAATCCCCCTCTCCATGAAGCTGCTATTGGCCTGGGGGAAAAGTGCCTGTTGGTTTCAATTAGAGCTTTGCTTCTTCAACTCACAGCAGTTTTGAGGTGGGGAGAAAAGTTTCCTCAGCATTGTCGTCAGTGAGAAAGCTTAACCGTCCTCCAACTACAGCATGGTCCTGATCCTGCTTGCCTTCCCCACCCTCAGGGCTATTTCCATTTTAAAAAACTGCACACTCATTCCTTACGCACAAATAGCTTTGGATCTAGTTTGTATCTTACTCCCCAGTAACTGTGTTTACAGCCTTAGATTTCAAAATAGAAACTGATAGTAAAGTTATACACTGGCTTCAGTTATATTCAATTAATTTTTACTTGGTTATTGCCTCATGTTTTTATGAAACCCAAATCCAAGATCACTAAAAGTGCATTATACTAACTGGACACAGTCATGCATCCAATCTGCCTAGGCCCAGTAAACAACTAATTTGAGCACTACATATAAGTCTATATATCTTGGTGTAGGCTGCAAGGGCAATATTTGTGTGAAACTCTTTTTCTTGCTGATAGGATGGTGCCTTCTATGTGGCCTGCTGAGTTCTTTAGACAATTGTGATTCCACACAAGGGTGAAGAAAACTTAACAGGTTCATCGTCCGAGGCTTTTATAAGACTTGCTTGGCTGGACTACTCTGACTTGGCTGCTACAGCTTATCCAGGCCAAAACTGCGATGCGGAGTGAAGCCAAGAGGCAGGGCCTTACAGTCAAAATAGTGCACCATCTGTTGTATGTGCATGAATGAAATATAGATATGCTTGGAATGTGAAAAGTGTGTGCGAAGTGGAGGTGGGGAATGAAGAAAAAAAAGTCAAGAAATTAGCTAGACAGTGAATGAGAAGGAGGAGAGCTTTTCGCATGGCTATTTTTTATAATGGCTGAAATCCTGAGGTTGCCCACTCTGATGGGAATGTCCCCAGAGCACAGTTTCAGTCATGGGCACTCCCACTTGCAGAAGCGAGCGGGTGACTATCACAGATTCCCCCTTCCTCTTGTGCTCTGAAGGTTTTAGGGACTTCCTGGAACAATGGTGGAGGAGCTGCAAGGGAAGGGGAAATCAGCAAAAATTGCTCCCCACCTTCTTCCAGTGGGATACTCACTGGATCGCAGTCCAATCCATGAAGAGAAGGAGCCATTCCATTTGTGGAGCCTAGTTATGATCCAAGTCTGTATCTTTACTTTGCTGTTCCATTCACAGGACCCCTACACGAAGAGAGAGAACCCCGCCACTGAATTGATTTAGCTACTTTACATACTCTACAAGAGATGAGCTGCTAGCATCAGCCATGTAGGGAGCCCCACATTGAAGGGAAGCACTTAGACCAAGCGGGGACAATCTGAGGTCCAGGGGCCATTTTCACCTCACAGAAACGTTCCATGGGGGTGTGGGGTGTATTATTTTAATGCACATTTTGTTCTTCCTCCCTCTCTCTCTCTCTCTCTTTAGTAATAGTGCCAATCAAGTCACTTGAAGCTACTAGGATTTCGCCATCTATGGCAGAAATGAAGTTAGAGTTCATTGTAGAGTTCAATTCAAGACTTCCTGATAAAACAGGGACCGATAAGCTCTGCTTTCATGAGAGAGAGAGAGAGAGAGAGAGAGAAGTTAGCACAAGGATCATCATGCTTGAAACGTTTTGGTGAAATATGCAGACTTTGCGTGGATGGCATAACATGCATCCAAAGTTCTTTCTCCTCAACCGAAGAAAAGCAGTCAACATTTTGCTTTGGGGCAAAAGCAGTTTATATTCCCTCGTTCATTGCTTCTCTGAGTCCAAGTGGTTCATGCTGGTCACCCTTGCCTTGTCTGTTTAACATGGCACTTCTTATTTTTATGGATAACAGGGTCCATCACTGTCAAGGTACCTGCCACTCTTAAAGCTTATCTGCAGTTATCTGGAAGCAACGTTGAGGTGAGCCCAGAGATCCGGTTGCAGGATATCCAGAATGCATCCAGAGAGGGCCACGAAACTCTGATCGGTGAGGCTTGTCTTGCACTGTCACCCTAACAGAACTTTGCTTTTACTGATGAATCTAATTTTTATATAATTTATATGCTTACCAATATTTGGTCAAGCCTGTAGCTTTTTCCTGGAATAAATTCAAGTATGTTCGAGATTTCTCGTCATTGCTAGCCTCATCTGCAGTTAACACAGGTCCCTTTTCATTTTTTAAATGCGGATGAGACAGGAGGAGGGAATTAGGGTCTTGAGCGTGGAGGAGCAATCATGCAATCTGCTTCTGGGTACCACTAGGTGGGCCATTTTCGCAGCACCGAAAAATGAAGACCACAAAGGATGCTGGTTTGCATGAAATATGCATGTGCTAATGTATAGGTATAAATGGAAACTTAGAAACAACTACTATAATTTAAATAGAAATAGAATACATCTCTCTATAGTGGGGGACCAGATGATCTATGTGCCTGCTCAGTCCACTCTCCAGATGCTTTTGATGGGCAACTTCAAGGCCCCTGCCCTCCTTCCTTAGGGTTCTTTTTCTTTAAACTGGAGTTGGACCTTCCAGCCCTTCCAATTGAGGATGTTTCCAAATAGAGGACTGGCCTCTGTCAAATAGGACACATGGGGTTGTAGTCAATGTTAGTCTTATTTAGAGTAGACCCGTTGGAATGAATGAAATGTGTAAGTTAATCACATTTAAACTTAAGTCCCATTCATTTCAATGGGTCTACTCTATGTAGGACTAGCATTGGATGCTGCCCATGGCCACCTTGTTAACCACATTTACGAGATCAAGTAACATTGTATCTGTGCCTGCCAACTCAGTGTGATGAAGAATGGTATTCATCATAGAGATTCTAAGTACAGAATGTGCGCAGTCATGCTTGAACTGCACAAAACACTGAAAGCTTTTGGGGAAAAAGACTTCCTTTGCTAAACGGAAAATTCCCGTGCCGCAGAACTCTACCCATTTTAGCTATTTTAGGCTTCCGAACCAAGAGGTTATTTCACAAATAACGAGCTTTTGGGGAAATGGCTAAAATTATACATCTCTGGGGATCATTTTCTCTGATGGGAAGAAGGAAAGAATTGATTATTAAGACCTATTTTAGACTTGTCTAATGTAATCTGCTCTGTTTTTAATGTTCTTTGGGGATGAAGCACTCCAGAAACAATAGAAGTACTAGCATGAATCCAAAATCTGCCTTGCTTGCTATAGGAAAAGAACGCATAAGAAACACTACTGAACATTGGTTGACTTTTATAAATTTCAGGTTTCCAAGGAATCGAAGGCCAATAAAATAATAGTATAAATACTGCAATACAATAAAAGAATAGACATATGTGAAAAACTTCAGTGCAACTTTTCAGTCTAGTACTAAATATCCTTTTTGTACTCTACATTTCTGTGAAATGCTAGTGTAGATTATTTCCCTTTGGAAGGCAAATAACATGTTCCCTGGCGAACAATGGGATAGAGAGATTTATTATTTATTATTATTTATTTATATAGCACCATCAGTGTACATGGTGCTGTACAGAGTAAAACAATAAAATAGCAAGACCCTGCCACATAGACTTACATTCTAATAAAATCACAATAAAACAATAAGAAGGGGAAGAGAATGAACCAAACAGGCACAGGGGAGAGTAAAACTAACAATATAAAAGTAAGGTCAAAATCAAGTTCTAAAAGCTTTAGAAAAAAGAAAAGTTTTCAGCTGAGCTTTAAAAACTTTAATTGAACTTGTGGTCCGCAAATGGATTTTACCATTGAGTCAAGAATTCTGGTTAGTATCTTGCATTTTCAGATCCATATGCCACATCAAATATACCACATACATTCTTCTTATATCAAGGGATTGACATGGATTCTACTCACGCAGGCAAACTGTAACCGCAAACTATGCATTGGGGGATTTTGTTTCTGCATGCACTTGCATTTCATTCTAATTTAAACAGGCTTGGTCAACATAAATCTATAAAGTCACAATCCAATACAGAAGGCCATGTGAGATACAGAAAGCAGGGTTGACCATGGATTATTAGTCCTAGGGAGGCCCACTTCTCGCTAGCTCTCTCCTTACCTTGTAGTCTTTCAAATTCATGTATTTAATATTTATTAACATTTATATTGTGCCTTATTTGTTAAAGAGCCATGAAAGCGGTGTGCAACCATTTTGAAGACTTCCTTATTTAAGAATGTGCTTGGGTTGATGAAGGTGATTGAAAATGTACTTGATGTTCTCTTTCTGGCTTTCTCTTGATTGTTTTTAATTGGTTTGAATGAATAGTGTGCTTTGAGAGCCTGCAGGATGCGAATTTTAGAAATAAATAAGAATGTGATCTGACTGCTGCATCCCATCTGCCAGAAGGAACAATAGAAATTCTGGAGTGGGAGGGGAGGCACCCTGAGGCCCAGGGTCTAATTTTGAAGGCCCGCTGCATGCAATCTGTTCAGATCTCTGGCCAGAGCAATCTTTCCCTGCCCTGGCAGCCTCACTGCTTGGGCAGGAAAAGAAAAGAGAACGGTAGGAAGAGACAGAAGAAGAAGTGGCAGAAACAGAAAGAAAAAGGATGACCCACCGACTTTTGTCTCCGGACCTGCCCACCACTGGCACGGCCCTGCTCACCGCCAAAATGCAACCCCTGACAAATTATCCATAAAAGGATGCGACCTTTGATAACAAAACGAAACAAAAGTTTGCCAACCCCTCTTGTAAAGAAAACCTAATTTCGTCTGGAAACGGCCTTGGTCACTCTGCTAGATGACCTGCACTGGAAATTGGTTGGTGGGAATGCCTCCCCTTTAGTTCTGTTGGACCTATTAGCGGTGTTTGATGCCATCAACCATGGTATCCTTCTGGGCCTCTGCTCGGTTGGGCTTAGGAGGCATGTGTCCTTCTTGGATGGTCGATCCCAGAAGGTACTACTGGGGGATTTCTGATTGGTTGCAGCAAAAATATGAGTTGCCAAATATCAGAAACAAACTCAGTCACCATCCGTTTAACTGTGATTTATATAAACTATGAAGTATGGCTATTATAATGAAGTTGATATTTGATTAACTTCAGGAAAGTGCTTTGGTGTAAAATGACATGATTCCAGTTCAGAGGTGTTGTTAAATTATGAGCTACAGCAAGCCTTGGGCTCACATGCTCCTCGGGCCCTCCTTTCTCTTCTTTATGACTAAAGTCAGGAAACTCTGGTTAATTTAAACTATGGTGAGTGAACAAGCCAGAATCATAAACCATGTTTCATTTTGGCCCACAGGATGGATGTGGCCCACAGGAGGCCCCCATCCAGCCTCTGCCCTTATCTCATATTTCCCCTCCTCCCTCCCATGATGTCATTGATGATTGGTGACAATGGAGGCTTGTAAAAGCTTAATGACAGGAAGGAGGGTCACTTCTGAGCATGGAAGGGCTAGTCCTCTTCAACCCTGCAACCTCCCTTGAAAGCTTTTCCCTTCCCCCCTTTATTTAAACTTTAAATCTTTTTTTTTTTTTTTTTTTTTTAAATCTCATTGCAGCATGTGAGGAGCGATGTACTGGAGAGAGTTTGCTGTTCAGGAGGGAAGGAATAAACTCCCCTATCTCCAATGCTCTAAGCACACACCCCTGAAAAATCATCCCTCCCCCACTGAAATTGGGCTTTTAGAAAGCCTCCATTGCCACCAATTGCATTTTTATTACAGTTGAGGAGGGGTGATATGAATATCTGAGTGAATGGGGTGTTGGTAATCACGTTGGGGCTGCATGTCAGCAGTGGGGTGCCCCTCCCACTTTGGAGTGTGGCCCCACCCACTGCTGGCATGTGGGCCCTGCCATCGAATCTCAGGTTGAAATGGTTGCACCATTCATGATATAAACTAATCAGTCTTCCCGGGTCCAGATGCAATGGGGAACTCCGATTAGTTTGCAGTCTATGTCTTCAGCACGTGAGAGGATGCGGGGGGTGGGAGCTGACGGCTCACCTCGGTTTGCCCATGTAACTATATTTCAATTGGCTGTGGGGAGGGAATTTTAATTTGGGGGGGGGCAATACTGAATGCAATCTAATTTTATTGTTGCCTTTAGGGATGCCCGTCAGCCTCCGAATTCGGAGGCTGACAGGCATCCTATGCAGAATGGGAGATACGGGCATCCTTTATCTCCACCTTTGTACTCCTCCCACCCTGCACTTTTACTAGCCATTTAGTTGAGGCGTCGTGGGGGGGAGGGAAGGAGGCTCAGGACAGCTGGGGATAGTTCGTATCCCCACTTTCCCAGGCCCCACTGGCACGTCCCCTTTCCTTCCTCTGACATCTTTGCAACCTCACAGGGGAAGCCAGTGCAGTTGTTTCCACACTGGCTGGGAGGGGAAGTGAGTGGGGAGCTCTGGGTCTGAGGTCGGAGCACTGTCTCCAACCTTGGGTTCAGGAATCCGAAATATCCTATGCCCCCCTTCAGACGCTATGGCCAAGGCAGGTCTTAAGTAGCTGTTCATGGATCTCCTATTTCCTACCCTTTATCTTATGTTTTCCAACCAAGCAATTTTGTTTCCTTATTAACACAAAGCTCTTGCAAAAATTTTAACTCCCCAATTTCATTTGCAGGGTCATGGATTGAGTCCTTCACTCATTGTAGATAAACTTTGTGTTGTTGATGTTTCTAATGTGTCCCATTACGCTGCATGTTTGCTGATGGTTAAAATATCTTGACCTTTTTATGTCACTGTGAAAGAATGTCCCTCTTAAGAATGAGGGAGCAACTTGGCCTTCTCTTGTTTTTGTAAGGATGGCCCTGAAGTGCAGCTAAATATTCTGTAGTCTTCAGATCAACAAAGAGAAACATATTGTACTGCCATTATACAAATCTATGGTACCACCACACTTAGAATACTGTGTACAGTTCTGGTCACCACACCTAAAAAAGGATATTATAGAGCTGGAAAAAGGGCAGAAAAGGGCAACTCAAATGATGAAGGGGCTGGAGCATCTCCCCTATGAGGGAAGGTGACATCAACTGGGATTGTTTAGCTTGGAAAAAGGGAAGCTAAGGGGAGACATGATAGAAGTGTACAAAATTAGGCATGGTATGGAGAATGTGGACAGGGAGACATTTTTTTCTTCCTCCCAAAATACTAGAACCTGGGGTCATCCCATGAAGCAGATTGGTGGGAGATTCCGGACAAATAGAAGGAAGTACTTCTTCACGCAGTGCATAGTTAAATTATGGAACTCAGTACCATAAGATGTAGTGATGGCCACCAATCTGGACGGCTTTAAAAGAGGTTTAAATAAATTCCTGGAGGCAAAGGCTATCCATGGCTACTAGCCCTGTTGGCTGTGTGCTATCTCCAGTATTCAAGGCAATAAGCCTGTGCGCATCAGTTACTGGGGAACATGGGCGGGAGGGTGCTGTTGCACCATGTCCTGCTCGTTCATTCCTGGCCGATGGCTGGTTGGCCACTGTGTGAACAGAGTGCTGGACTAGACGGACCCTTGGTCTGATCCAGCATGGTGCTTCTTATGTCCTTATTGTAGAGAATTTTGTTTTGGAAAATTAAGTTAGCAAACGTAAAAATAAACCAGCAGCAGTAACAGCAGCAGCAGAGAATCCTTTGGACCATTTAGCATAGAGCCTTCCCAGAGGCGAGTGCAAGAAACTAACCAGGCATTCTGCATTCCTTCTCCCAGAAGTTCTGGGGCAAAGATACTGTATATCTTAGACTCCATATATCAGTAGGGAGACAGGCTGTGTAAATTACATGCTTGGCAGCTACATTTGGACAGGCAGAAAGAGCAAGAAAGCAATTTACAACCGTTTTTATGCTGCTTTATAAATCTCAGCAGTGTAGTAATTGCAAATTAAAAAATGGATTCTCCCACCTATATTTAGTTAGCATCCTGTTCATATATACTCCAGAGAAAATGGGAAGTTTAGCCAAGGCAGTTTCATGCATGGATGTATCTCCTGCCTTTTATTGCTGTAGCTCATGTTCTTTTCTTTTTTTATTGTATATCATATGATTTTGTAATATATTTTGTTTACTGCCCTTTTATAATAAGATGAAGAGCAGTATATATATATTTACTTTAATAAAGAAAAATCGTAATTTAAGGTGTACAATTATATAAAGTAGATGGCTTCACAAGCTTTAAAGCGCTTTTTCCTGAGAGAAATTGAATAACTACAAAGAAAGAGGAAAATGTTTTATTGACCTCTTTGAAACAACACCAGTTGTCATGTAGTTGTAAGTATGGATACACTTTTAAGGTTGTGGGAACACATTAAACATTTACTCCCCCAAAACAAAAAAGTAGTGACAAAACACTCCAGCAATGCATTGAGTGATAGGACTTTACTCTATAGCAACAGTCATCACAGTATAAGACCAAGTCAGCCACGGACCTCTGTACTGATGCACTTCACCAACCCTTAGCACAAACTTAAGGAACGGGCAAACTTTCCATACATTAACCACTTGAGTCAGTTGGCTGTCAGTATTCACCCTTTATATAGCTGGTGCTGGGGTTAGTACCAGACCTACCATAAAGTCTGGTGTTACGGAAAACCAAAATGTCAACAGAGTCCGGGAAACATGGCAACTTGTATGGTTGCAGCATGGATGGGGGAGATTTTGTTTCTGCCATTAACTCGATCAGGATTGGGAGCTGGGGGTGAGGGCTGAATTGTACCCCACTAGGCCCTTCGCAAGCTGGGTCACGTGAGTTAGTGTGACCACGTGCACTGACATCGTTGCTTCAGCCATCCTGCCTTTCTTCTTGCTGAAAGAGGCAGAGCGTTCCATGCCTCTCTCAGCACAGAGAAAGGAAACGTTTCTACAGCAGCCTTTTTCCCTGGGATCGTCCCAAGGGACCTTTTTCCCAAGGGACCCCTCCATTTGCCTGGGAATAATCCGTAGGTGTAGAAAGGGCCAGGGACTCGGCTGGCACGAGGAGGAGGAGCTGCACCTCTCGGCACTGGTTGAGTCCATGGCTTTGCCTGCCATGCACCTTCCCCCATAGGTGATGGTGGAACATGCTAAGTAAGGGAAATCTCCTAGCTATCTCCAAACACAGTTTCCTCTCCTCGACTATTACCCAGCCTCCAGGCCAGGAAGGGGTGCTTGGAGGTTAGGAGTGGGTGGTGCAACCTCTGTTGGCGAGATGGGGAGCCACCTAGATTCCAGTACCACCTAGATTCTAGTGCCATCAAATGGCAGTGGCACCTACAAATGCATTCATATTACAAACACATTGTGTTACATAGAACCGCAGCCCACGTGTTTTTCAGACGTCTCCCTTGTCCTAGACCTAAGTTTACATCTACACAGTCAGGGCATGATCCACCAGATGAAGAGTGCTGCACCAACGCTCAGAGGGATTGACATAGAGTTCAGTGGCGATCTTGTGCTCCAACCCACAGAGGACGGACGCATCATAGCAACCAGGATATTATTGGGGTGATGAGGTCTGTGTGTACTTTCCCATCTCCGTTCGGCCCTTCTCACCCCCAGTGCAATTAATTGAACTCTGAGCTTTGAAGCTGCCACAGAAAGGGTGATGTTATTAATGTTACACAAAGGCTTTTGTGAGCGCTTCAGAAAGGTGCTCGTCTGCACCAGCGCCTATTCCCATTTCTCACACTTGACTAAATTCTGGGAATGTCTCCAGTTCTTTTTCTTTAAACATAGAACTCCTGGCCATCACTCAAGTGTAGGTGAAAAACGTCTACAGCTGAAATTTGATTCCTGGGAAAGCTTCCCTGGATAGCATTTTTTCATTTACTAAATATTTTGGATGGAAAAAGCCAGGTCCTAAGGACATCACATTATACTGAATTTTAAACCGGGGATAGCTTTTAGATGTAAAAACAAAATAAGCAGACACGTTTCATGGGTATTCCATGCATTGTCTTCTGCATTGTCATTTGCATTGTCTTCTGTTTGGTGGCAGAGCAAATCTTACATCCATAGGGAAAAAGAATGTTATTCAAATACAGTAATGTCCCCAGTTTTACATTTTGTGGATTAAATAAATAGCTTGGGCCATTTTGCCTGAGTGGTATGCTAGCTTTACCTCTTCCAAGGTCAGTCCACTATCTAATTATTAGAGTCTAATGGGCTACACTCATAAGAGTATGAGTAATTTCAAAAGAAAATTCCTGGGGGAAGAAAAGATGCCTAAAATAAATGCTTTCCTTGTACACAATTTTAGCTTAAGCAAATGTGCTAGACAGTTTTATACAGATAACATCTTTCCAACTTAGCTTTAAAAAGCCTTTGCTGGAGTCCCAGCTGCAGTAACTTCTTGAATGCAGTTCTGCTTTGCTTACCCCTTGTGCTCTAATTCTAGATGCTGAAAATAGATTTTTGGAAGATGGCTTTGAAAACGAGATTAAAACATAAAAGCCCTTGGATTCCAGTTTGTATAGAGTGACCTTTGGTTTTCATTTCAGGAAACAGATGCTCGTGTGTTGTTGTCTTCACCTAACTCTTCATTGCTAGAGTGGTTTTGAAAAAAATATGCCGGAGGGTGGGGGGAAATTGCTCAACATGTGAGGCTATAAAAATGAACAAAATGTTAATATTCAAGAAAAATGAGTAAAAACAATATTGTAGCACAGCTATGTAAATCCATGGAGTACTTGGATGTCAAGTAGATATGGGAAGCGTATGTTGAATGGCAAAAGAAATTATTTGAGATATGAAATGGGCCTTTGAGGGAAAGTTAAACATTAGTAGAAAAGGAAATGGATGAGTGGATATGCCTCAGCTGGACTGCTCCCCCCCCCCCCCCCCCGCCACAAGGCTGCATCACACCACTGCCCTGTGGGATTGAATCCAGGAGAAAGAGGAAAGCAGGCCGGCCTCGCTTCTGATGCGATGGTTTTGTTTGGTTTCCAATGCGTGGTGTGTGTTTTTAATGGCATCCATTGCATTTTGTAAACGTTCTGAGCCACTTTGAGGATGTGTCTATCTTCTTTCATTCCTCTTCAGTGCAAATATACATTAGATGCAGCCACAATTTTTAAAAGAAATCCTGTAAGGCAGACCCATGTGTAGAAATAGGTTTCTGTTCAGCAGCCGATTTGGGCGCAGATGCCTCTATCTGTGAGTACATCTCTTATCCACCCTGCTGCCCATATGGATTCCATTGAATTGTCTAGATCAGCCTTCCCCAACCTGGTGCCTTCCAGATGTGTTGGACTACAACTCCCACAATCCTTAGCCAGTTGACTGAAGATTGTCGGAGTTGTATCCTACATATCTGGAGGGCACCAGGTTGGGGAAGGTTGAGCTAGATGCAGTTTTTCAAGCCAGGGAGGATTAGGGATGGGAAAATCAGCTATGTTCAAGTCACCGAGGTTCTCCGAACTCCACAGATCATCTAGCTTCCATTTTCGATTGAGATCTGTTGGTTGTTGTTTTTTTCATTTGGATGGAAAAAGTGCACATTTCAGTATACATTTTTTGAAAGTGCACTCAAGTGCACACTTTCCCCCATTGACTAAAGCATGGAAATGCACATTTTAATATGGTTATTTTTCTAAAGTATGCATTTTGTGAATGCAAGCTCAAAATATGCAAGCTTTCTCTAAAAATTGTTCCTCTTTATGTTCAGGGTTGCCAACAGAGCAAATTTGAATTAAAAATGAATTTTTCATGGTTCCCTAGGAGAAAAGCACGTATGGAGCTGATAACTGTCATATACCACTAGTTATACACCACGGTGAAGACCTTAATCAAAGTGCTGCTTAGAAATTTACATGGATACCAATTATTATTATTTGATTTATATTTCACTCTTTCTCTCCAGGAGCCCAGTGTAACCAATATTGGTTTTGTCCTGTTTTTAATCCACATTTCATTTTAAAGAATAGAGCCTGAAAAAAGCCCTTTCTTATTTTATGAACACAGTTTCATAAAAAAATAATCACGTGTTAAAGTATAAGGCACTGACCCATGTCTGTGAGATTCAGAGCTTACCAGATGGAACATGACACGGAAGACCTCTTTTTCAAGTTTCTGTAAATGTAGTTGATGGCTTTTTAATCTAATTAAAGAAGGTCTGTATGTCGGAGGTGGATGCGAGGTCACTTTCATGCAATTGTTCCAGTCAAAATCCCCATTCCATTTCAGAAGAGGAGAAAACTCTGCACATATGCAGGCATTTCTCGTTACACGTATTAAAGGTTTCTCTTTCGCAGAAGAGGATTGGATGTGCGCAGTGCTCCAGACGCGTACAGATTTGCATTCACTGGCCAGGCATCATAGAAGTGTGAGGAGAGGTCTATATTTGCAATACAGCTGTGTTTTCATTTGCCAAGCACCCATAAGTCTGTGCTCTATTCCAAACTTCTTTTAAATACAGCCTGTGTGTGTATATGTAATGAGACTTGCTGGATCATGACCAAGTTGTTTAATTTCAGGGTTGAGGCTTTCAATTAGTTTACAAGCTGCTTGGTAAAAACTCCATGATCTGGCAGGGTTGCGGCAGGCTACACAAAAAGATGAGTACTCCTTGCCTTGTACAAGTATCATTAAGACATGGAGTAATACCTTAGCAGGAATAAGCTTAACTGCATACTTCTCAAGCAACAACATGCTTTTACTTCAGATCAGAGTAGAGTATTTTGCTGACCTGAGAGTATTTGTTGTTTATTGCATTTCTATACAGTAAGCCTATGTACTACAGTTGCTGGGGAACATGGGTGGAAGGGTGCTGTGGTGCCGTATCCTGCTTGGTTGGCCACTGTGTGAACAGAGCGCTGGACTAGATGGACCCTTGGTCTGATCCAGCCGGGCTCTTCTTAGGTTCTTATACCGCCCAATAGCCAAAGCTCTATAGAGTACATACTACACATTGTTAATACTATGTAAGCCTCCTGGTTCTGTAATGGCAATTAATTATGTCTGTTAGGATTAGTAGGTATGAAAGTGTGAGAAACTACCCTTTTACCATTGTTTTATTTCTCCTGACCATGAATTCCCTCACTTTTGAGTGACTGCAGAAGTCAACAGTTACTGGTTTTGTTAAGGCCAGTAAGACAGTTATGATATTTTTAGTGTTTTTTCCTGAAGATAGTGAATAAATTCTACATTAAATAAACCTCCATCTTTTGTGAGCCCGGTTCTCCTTAAACCGTGCGGGAATATTTAAGAACATAAAAAGTGCCACGCTGGATCAGACCAAGCGTCCATCTAGTCCAGCACTCTGTTCACACAGTGGCCAACCAGCTGTCAACAAGAGACTCACAAGCAGGACATGAGTGCAACAGCACCCTCCCACCCATGTTCCCCAGCAACTGGTGCGGATAGGTTTCTTTATTTTGCAACAAGTAATATTAAACTTTTCAAAAAGGCCATCTCCAGTACTGGGCATGTTTATTTATAAAACTTCCATATTGCTTTTTAACCAGCACGTCCAAAGCTGTATACAATTAAACTAATAAAAAAATTAAAATCTCAGTAAAAAACAAGAATTTAAACTTGGACTGTAAAGGAATATACAAAATCCATATATTATGCAGGTTTAAGGCAATGCAGGCTTTATGGCAAAGGTTGTTGAATTTTTTAGTTTCTAGCCAGGACATAGGGTGGCAGTAAATAGTATGTCAATGACAGTATTGAGACATTTACAAGTAATGGTGGATTGATGGGCAAGAGTCAAACTAGACATTACATGGAGCTGCATGAAACATTACTCCTATAAACATTTTATTTAATTAAAAGCAGCTTTTTGAGAGTGTAGAGCAGAGGAAATGATTAACCCTTTCCCTGCTGGCTTTCTTCCCATTTCATATCACCCCCCCCCACCCTCCCCACAAGTTTCAAATGTGTGTTTGCCTTCACCAGCACACACTTAAAACTTCACAGGAAGAAAAATCTGCTTGGGCAATTTGAAGTGAAAATGGCTGTCAAGGAAGTGGGTAAGCATCTCGCACATCACTCTTCACCTTTTCCCAAAGCTGCTTTTGGTTTAACTTGGGGGTGGGGGATGGGTTAGGCCACTGGGGCAATATATATTTATTTATTTATTTATTACATTTATATACCGCACCATAGCCAAAGCTCTCTTACTGAGAGGTAAGAGATATTGAGCACATCTGGGCATATCTAATTCAGCCCTACTGTGGCCACTGACACAAAAGTGGTTCAGCTGTTCCCAGCAACCAGAGACTACCTCAGTGACAAACTGTATGGTGACCAATTGAAGCTTTCTGCTTCTACGGAGTTGGCATTAGGGAAAGTCCATGTTTCTAAAATCACTGAATATCAGTAGCTTCAGTTCGAAATGTAATATTTCACCATAGTATTCTTCCCAAAAATCTATTCTGCTGACACTTTACTGAAATGAGTTATGGTACGAGGACAAGGAAAAATAAAACACAAAGCAGGATGTACCTTTTTTTAAATGTACTGATAATGTCCAATTAACTCCCCTTTTCATGAAGGTCAAAGCAATCTGTGTAGGAAAAAGGCCCAGGAGCAATGTGTGAAATTAACTAACTGAATGTTTTTCGTTTTTTTTCAGGCCAAATGAATCAAAAAGATGAAAAAGGAAAATGTATTAAAGCAGAGACACAAAATGGCACAGTGTACCTCAAAAGTCAAACCTGGTTCCAATCTGTGCAGTTGAAGGCACCATGATGGAGGAATAATCCTTCCTTCCTTAAATCAAGGAACAACAAAGAAGGATGACTGTGAAATTATGTTGGTCCTACTTTGCAGCGAATGTGTGGAATCTTACCCAATGTTTGTATGTACAATGCACTGATGCATGTTTTAGTGTTTCTGATTACTCTTTCTATGGCTTCAAATTACTACACGCTCAGGAATCATGGGGGGTGGGGGGAAATCTGATTCCTAATTTTTCTCTTAGAAATTCAGAATGGCCAAACTTTCAACAAACCCTGTACATTAAAAGCCTACGGAACCCAAACATATGTAAACAATTTTCATTTTTAACAGTCAGTGCACATTTTTCAGGATATCCTTTGGTTGAATTACTTAGTTTAGCGGGATCTACCTGTTTGTTTAGTAAGAAATCTACCAGTATGTTTTTCCTAACACAGCAAATAGCACCTTGGTGGAGCCATTTATAATGGCAGGAAAAGTCAGTAAGTCCCCGACTTTTCCAGCACAGAGCTTCTCAGGAAACACCCATGGTGGCTGCGAGGTGGCTGCTGCGTTGTATAACTGACACAGCACCACTGTGCAGCCACCATGCGGCTTTTAAGCTGTATTAACAGCCTCCTGTTTTTTCACCTGCCTTTCAGTCTAGCCCAGACAATGGTGCTGGTTAGATGGAGGAACAGTAAATGCCATTGCCTTCTAACTCACTGGTTCTCTATCTGCCAGGCAAGCAAGTAGCAGCAATGTTGAAAACAAGGATGAGGAACAGAGTAGCTGGTGACAATTATTATTGTATATTGTTGCCTGTGTGGGTGTGAGCGCGCACACAAATATCATGTGTGAGTTCAGGATTAGGGGCAGACTAAGGGGCCTACTAACCTTGATTCAGCCATATGTACCCTGTGTAGCTTTGAAGTTGTTTGCAAAGTGTCGTAAATATTAGAAGGTTGAATAAGGGGAAGCGCTTAGCCATGTAACTATAAGGACTCCATTGTTCTTTTTAAAATAGTGGAAGATCGCTCTTCTCTTAAAACAAGGTCCTATCATTTCAAAGTTGCGGGGTATAGTGTGAAGATATATAATGACCTTGCTGCAACCAAGGAGATCCATCGCTGGTCAGTAGATGAGAGGCTTGCCTGGGTACAGTACGTATGTTTTCTTACGTTCCATGATGCAAGTAAAAAATAATTATTTTTTCTTGAAGAACGTGTGTTTCATCTTTGTATTGTAGGTAATTTGGGACTGACTCACATGCAAACAGCCATTTCAGAGAAAAGACACAATTTATCTATGGAGTGTGCATGTATAAGTATCTAGAAACACATTTTGCCTTCATTAAAACCTAATTTCTTTTAAATACAGTAACATCTGGGAAATTCTAAGCATATTTATTTCATGTTTTTAAGCTTATATTGCAGGAAACTACATAGCATTGAAGTACAGACAAATAATGTTAGTTACTGGTACACAAAAATACATTCTGTTTTTCATGGATTGAACAAAAGCATAACATTTAATAGACTGTACGTGGGGTGGGGTGGGGGGAAGGTAACAATATTTGCCAGGAATATTCATGGTTACTATCTAATTAAAAACACTCTCCTTTAAAAGAAAATTGAACCACATTTTCTAATGGAAACAAAATGACGTTTTTCTTTTAGTTTTCAGACTTGAGAATTTTTAAAATATTATTTAGCTTCTAGTTTCCTGCTTGGGGGGGGGGCTGTTTCCTTCCGTGGAGGGTCTGCTGGATTCCAAACTTTTTTCCGATGGCGGGGAGGGGCTGGGGGATTCCAAGCCTTTCTCTGCTGTGCTCTGCGGAGGTATCGCTGTGCTGTGCCGAGGTTTCCTATGTTTCTTCACAGTGGATGACTCACTACTGGTATTGCGGAACCACAGAGGAGGGTCATCATCATTGTATTCATATTTCTGGAGTTTTGATATATTTTTTAAAATTGCTTGTCTGAAATAAAAACGTGTAAGATACTTAGAAAACCTTTGGAGGCCATCTCTTCGACAAAATATAAGCACCATATCAAATATATATGAGAGCCTAAAATTGGTTGCTTTTACTTCTCTGAGCTTCTCACATACTTTCATTGCTGCTATATAATGTTCATAGTGAATATGGCAGAAGTAATCAGTGTAAAAAGTACTACAGCCCCTGAGGGTCAAGCTAGACCTGGGGGGTGCCAGGTTGCCACCACATTAAACAAAAACCTGAATTTTCTCTGCTGCAGGATAACAGCAGCTAATCCTGATGGAGAGGGAGGGTGCAGGGTTTCTGGCGACTATTCAGCTCGCCGTGCCCACTCCCTGGCCTCTGTCCAGGCAGACAGTGACCAGTCATGGGTCTCCGTCCACCTGGGGAACATCGCCGCCGCAACACTGCAGCGAGGATAGACAGTGGATGCACCATATGCACTTTGCTCTTGCATAAAAGTCGGGGTAAGTCTCCAACTTTTTTAAGTTGCAGCTTCATGGGAAAGCCCTGCAATGGCTGCGAGGTGCTGCTGCACCTTATAATCAGGGCAGCACCCCCATGCCCCTTGGTGTTAGCTCTATGGATGCAATTAAAATGCACACTTTTAAAAATGTAAATAGCAGCTATGGGGCAGCCTGGGCAGCTTCAGAGCTCTGAAGGGGGGGGGAGGAGTTTGTCTCTCCCTGCTATAGTCTCAGCAAAAGTCAACCCACCACCACCGAAGGAGCTACTTGCATGACAAGAGCAGCTCCCGTTAGCACTAATGGAGGGCCAAACGAGACAAGATTCAATTCATGTACTATCTATTGTGTGAATGGATTTTAAAAAGTAAGTAGGTATGGGAGGTTAATCTGGATCAGGATCCTGATAGGGGGATTTAAGTTGTTCCTGGATCCAGATCAGACCTCTTATGTCTGCTGTTTGCACTGGAGAAAAAGATTGAACTAACTATGCAGTGTTGGACTGCTACCTGTGTGTTCATCTTGGTCATATCTCAGACCCTTCTCTTGGAACTCTCCTTCTTGACTTATAATACTCTTCTCTTGACTTTTCCCTGTTTACTGAGGTCTTCTGCTTTGAACTGGACTCTTGTTGAACTGATACAACCATGCTTGACTTTTTACCTATTTGCAGACATGCTTTCAGATTTGCTCCAGAATTGGCCCTAGAGCTGAGCCTGACCCAATCAAAGCAGAACCGTGCCATAACTGAGGAGGTAGGCATCACTCTCAGGGCAGTTCCCTATGGCCAATGGGATAGGTGTCAAAGACGTTGCAGGCATGCAAGGCAGAGCCAACATCACGCATGGGTATCCTGCTGCAGTGATGGGGAGCAATAGCTAAAATAACGTGATGTATTATCCCAGTCGTGTCTATGATAGGGGTAAGAGTGACACATGGATCATTATATGAAAAATAGCTGAAAGACCCGTTCCCACTTTGGTGATGATCTGTGATCCCGAGAGAAATGAGAGTGAGGGTGCTGATGGCAGAGTGGATCTTTCCAAACAGATCCCCAACCACGCCTCTCCGAGTAACCTGAGCACTTGAAGTAGCAGGCTTCTGGTAAACCATGGCAAGAGTTTTGGTATCTTCAACAAGGGGATTAACCATGGTGCGATGGAGACAGGCAGTGATCTTGCCTGAGTCCTCGTTCATTCAACGTTTGCTGGGTCTCTCCCTCTGAGGTAGACCTGACCATCTAGACTTCATCTTAAGAGAGAATGTCCAATATTTGCCTCATCTTGTCTAACACTGACATGAGAGATCATGGTGCAGGAGGCATAGATAGACCTGGGGTACAGTGATGCAGCTAGAAAATTTTAGGCTCTAGACTCAAGGATCCTATACTGCTGTCCCTTTAGGCAGATATCAGTGCAGCACACAGTTAACATTTCCTTCTCCCCTCCAACTACCATTTCATGCTTTTTGACTGCTCCTCTATTCCTCTATATTCCTACAAAAAAAAAAAACCCACCACTTTTGCAAGTTGATTATGGAGACATTTGGCTATTGAGAATGTTATTTGGATTACTCTTTTGTTATACCATGAATACATTTCTTAGGGCGGAATCCTACGGACTGCGCCCTCGCTGCTTGGAAGCCCACGAAGGTTTCGGAGATTCCTACAACCTGCTAGCCTGAAGCCAGCAGGGAGAGAGATGCAGCAGAGGCAATCTTTGCCTCCCCATCCCCGGATCACCTTTATTTTCATCCCACCTAGTGAGGGCACTTTGGAGAGGGAGGGAAAGAGGCTGGAGGAAACTCAGGATAAATCATATCCTGGCCTCTCCAGTCCCTTCCCATGCCTGTCCCCATTTCTCACCTCTCCGTGGTCTAGTATTTTCTGACCTCTTAGAGGCAGCTGGCATGGTACTCTCTCCACTGACTGTGAGGGGGTGGATCTCTGATTCCCCCCTCCTCAGTTTGAGTTTGGGGCCCTATATCTGATCTCAGAAGGAGTTTTCCAAGCCATCCTCAGGACCATATGATTGTTCTCTTAGATAAAAACAACAAGAACAGATTTATAGAGAATCTTACCGAGTAATATTTGTGCAGTACAGCATCTTGAGAATTCTGAGTTGTAGACAACCTTTCCACAGATTCTTTAATCCTTTGTCAGTGATATTTATGCAGCCTGAGATGTCTAAGTAGTGAAGATAAGTACAGGATGCTGCTACGCACTGAATACCTACGTCACTTATCTGTAAATCAAGCAAAATAAATACAGGTTGCAAAACAAAGGAATTATTAGAGACTATCGAGAGAAGAAAGAGTTTAACCAATTTGAAAACTATTTAAAGTGATACTTAAAAAGTGTGAACTGTGGAAGTAATACAGCTCTTAAGGGGAAAATGTTTACTTTAAATGCTGGAAACACTGGGATGCGATTCTAAACCATGCTGTGCCAAATTTCTTCTCTGCTTTTAGGACAAAAGGAACAAAGTTAATAGCTAACAGCATATCTAACTCCTCAGATGGCCATCTAAGGGAGGTTAGGATGTGGCAGGGGTCTCCATTCATTCATGGGGAGCAGCTCTGCTGGGAGGCATCTGCTCTGGAGGCCCCAATTTATGCTTGCATAAAATTCTGCAGGCATAAATCTGTTCCTTAACAGTAGGCTCCGGGGCATTCCTGGGGAAGGTGGCCTGGAGCTGTCTTTGGATTTATTTATTTTTATTATTACATTTATATCCTTTATAATAAATAATAATATATAATAATATATTTCTTACCCACCTTTGGCTCGAGGCAGGAAACAACATTAAATACAAAAAATCCATAAAATGCATAAAACTGATTAAAAACATATAAAACTGATACAATATTAACAATCAGACATCTTAAAATTCATCTGGGTAGGCCTGCCGGAAGAGATCAGTCTTTATTATTATATTTATTTATTTATTTTTCTCTTGGAAGGAACCAAGACGGCTAACATGATTCTCCTCACCGCCTCTCCATTTTATCCATGAAACAACCATGTGAGGTAAGTTAGGCTGAGAGTCAGTGACTGGCCCAAACATCACTGGCCCAGTAAGCCTATATGGCCAAGGGGGGCAGTTAAAACCCAGAACTCCCAAGTCCCAGTCCAACGCTCTAACCAGTACACCACACCTATTCCTTTCATCAAAAGCCCCTCCAAATTGCCCCCCTCAACTAAATGAGCTAACCCCCCACCGCCAATCTAGATTGGGTTAAAGCTCCCTACCCTACCCTGGAGTTCTGATCCAGATCTGGGGCCCTACACTGTGAGGGGGGGCTGCACTGAAGGGAAGAGCTACACAGTTGAGGTTGTGTGTAGTTTGGCCCTTAATAAGTGTGCTTAAGTTGGCCCTTAATAAGGACCAGTCCAGACGGGGTGATATCCCAGGGATCGCCCCAAGATCATCCCTGTGCATCCACATGATGCACAGGGGATCCCGGGGGCAGGGAGGGATGATCCCTCCCATGCCCCAGGATATGGCCCTAAAGTTTAATTCCGGTTTTTCCCACGGTCTCGGGCTTGTCCCAAGACGGTGGGACGTGGGCACCCATCCCGTTTTCGTCCCGACTCTTCATGAGTAACCAGGTCCTGGGCACGGGGCATGGGGCACGGAGCTCCTCAGGAGCTCTGTGCCCATCGGGGAGGGAGCAGAAGGTTTTTTTTAAACCCCTTACTTTTTGCGTAGGAGTGCTTGTGCGCTCATTTTCGATTCAAAAACAAAATGGCGGATGCGACGTCCTCTTCCTCCCAGGACGTCGCGTGCACGTGTAGACAAGGGGGATGATCTCACGATCATAAAATCGTGAGATCATAACCCTCCACCCTCCTCGTCTAGACATGCCCTAAGTGTGCTTAAGTTGGCCCTTAATAATTGTGCTTATGGACTACTTCTTCTTCATTCTCCAGCTGAAATCAATGAGATTTAAATATGCTCAATTTTGTCTGAATCGTGCCAAAATCATTAACAACAAAATTATTTCAGTCATTTCAGATGGACAGGCTGGATGGAATCCTAGAACAATTTACTCCATAATAAACCAGTTCAGAGTTGCACCCCCTCCAAGTCGTTGGCATGAAAAAGAAACAATGTTTATAACAGCAAGGGCATGCTATACACTCAGTACTAGAATTTCTAGCCCTATCTATGCTTTCATACACATACCTTAGAACAACCAGCCATACTGAGAGATGTAATCCCACGGCAACTGAATGTCAAATATTTTAATGAATGATTCGATAGCTCATGGCAGTGAGAGAAATCAATGTACTCCAGTTTTCTCAATTCAACACAGAATTTCTGAAACAAAAAGGCCCACATAAATCTCAAATGATTTACCAGGGAGCTCAGGTTTAATGTTCACAATGTATTCATACTGAAAATAATCTGCTGAACTTCTCCAATTATTGAAGATCTGAAATATACCCTTTCTGTTATTAAATAGATTGAAATAAGATTATGAGTGAAATAATTATTTAAAAGCTGAACCTGGAGCACATTCGCATCATTTGTGCACACTTCTGTGCTGTTTAAAGGGTGACCCCAAGAAAACACTGTTGGATTTGATTTATGAATTTATATTCCACATTTTAAAGTTACAGTCAAGAACATTTTCAACAGATCTTCCCAAACCTCTATTAGACTTCCTAAGAAGCAAGGCCTTGCATTGCTTTTGACAAACATGCAGACTAAGGCTGAAGTAAGATAGTATTAGATTCCATACTGATTCATTCCAGAGTGCCTCACAACTGGACTTCCCCACTTGATCTTAAGTGACAGAAGGCTCCATATAGAGACAGGTATTTCATCAGGTGTGCTGGGTTTTACAGGTCAATGACAGCTTCTTGACTTCAGACTGGAAGCAAATAAACAGCAGAGCAATTTACAAAGAACTGAAAATATAAACCCACTCTTGAAAGTGCCAAATGCTGTTGCCCTCATTCTTTTTGTAGCTTCCAACCATTTGCAGGGTAATAACACAGAAAGTTCATTATTTCCTGAATGTTTCACTGTATATCATTCAAAACTACTTGCATACAAATGTGTTGTAACAAAAATAAGGCTTACAATTATATAAATAGTAGTTTATTAAAATATTAGTTTATTAAACAATAGTAGTTCATTAAAAAAAAAAACACCACCCAGTAATCGAAGAAAAGAAAATAATTTACACCAGGAAAAGATGTTAGGATCCAGGCCAAAATCTTTTGTTACATCCAAAACTCCAGTATTGGGGGGGGGGGGACAGGTGGACCCCCCCTCAAAGGGTCCAAATAGAAAGTTCCACATAACCCAGCAGTTTGCTGATCAGTAAACAAAGGGGTACAAACAGGTTTCCAGTTCTGGAGAATCGCCTCCCCTCCCCGCCCACTGTACCCTCTCCGGAGGCTGGATTATTTTATTTATTACATTCATATCTCACCCCATAGCTGAAGCTCTCTGGGTGGTTTACAAAGTTATATCATCCTGCTCCTACCCATTTGTCTTTCTCCATGTTGAGAGGGGCCTAGAGTTCTGCGCCTCTTTCGCTGTAGAAAAAGGGACTTGGCTGGTGCTGGTAGGTGCAGCTGCTCCTCTTAGTGCCTTCTGAGTCCCGGGTTTTGCACACTGCACATCATTCCTATGGGGGCAGCATGGAAATGGAGTCAACTCGCACAGGAAAGTGCAGCTGTTCCTACCAGCATGAGCTGAATCCCTGACTTTGCACTCCGTACATTGTTCCCACAAGAGTAATGCATGAAGAGACTTAACCAGGGCTGGGAAGAGCAGCTGCTCCTTGCAGCGCCAGCCGATTCCCCCACCAACTGCATCTCCACCGTTATCTCCAATCTGTGGCTGGAAATAACAGAGATTCCTTGCAGTAACTATTGCAGTAACAATAGTTACTGGAAGAAGTCTTTCTTCACTTCCAAATTAGGCTGCTTCAAACAAGAATTGGGCTGCTGGGATGATTGGAAAATAGGAGCATATTTGTGTGTGAGCTCCAGTTCTAGTAGTGAAAACAAATTCCTAGACTGAGCATATGAGTTACCTCGTTCCTCACCTTTGTACCCACCTTTCTGAGCTACTATTTCCCACCTGGCTCCAGTTGGTGGACCTCAGGCTTCTATTGGAAAAGAAAATAGATTCCACAAGCCTAAAGTCAGCTCAGCCCTACACTACAGTGAGATGAAACGATGTTCTCATATTTTAGATGTAATAATAGAAAAAAGATGCAAGATCTGTTTATCATTACAAGAATTAGTAGAGTAGAGAAGTTCCCAAGGAAGACAAGTAGTAGTTCCCAAGTCCTTGGCAAGTGGTAGCAGCACATGTGTGTGTGTGTGTGTGTTTTCTCCCACAATGCTCCAGAATTAGTAGATGATCACAATGTTCTTTCAGCCAAAATCTGCTTTTAGCATTAAACATTCAAAATACAAGGACATCAGATGGAACTAATAAGCATGCACAACTACAGGGAGGGGGACATAAAAATACCCCATTCCTCCTCCCCTCCCTACTACACATACACGTTTTGACAAAAAAATGTCTGTGGGTCATAAATGTTCCCTCATCAAACAGCACATGCATTCTATCTAATATAGGGGTCCCCAAGTTTTTTTGATCCCGTGGCAGGATGTACCCTACTGCTTTATAATGGTATTGAAGTGCACTGACCACTGTTGGGGCCCAGGACACATTCCAGAGCACATTCTGGTGTCCTCCTAATTAGTAATTGAACATATTGGGACTTCTGAACAAACGTGCATAGGATTATATGATAAAACCTAAAAAAAAATGGCACAACCCAACTTTTACAACAACGCTCTCTGGGCAGTTCTCAATTAAAACCACAAAATGCATTATAAAATACAATATAAAATGTAAAAGCAAAATAAGGAAGCGAGGAAGGGATCTTGGTAAGGGGTGTTTAACCCTATCGCTGCCAGCTGTTCTTCCTCTAAACCAGCCTTCCCCAATCTGGTGCCCCCCTAATTAGCAATTGAACATATTGAGACTTACTTCTGAGTAAACATGCACAGGATTGTGTGATAAATCCTTTAAAAAATGGATGTGGAGGCTCCGCCCACCCCCAGAACACAGTGCTCCAGCCTCTTCTCTTCAGCCTCTTTCCCTCCTTTGAATTTTGCCCACCCATGTGGCTCCTCCTCAGAAACTGGAGGAGGAAGATCACAACGACCAGCCCACAACCAAAGTGACACTGCAGGCACTGGCTCACAGCAAGCGCAGGTGTGCTGAAGAACAGCATCAGCTGTTAACCCTTGCCTTGCTGTGCCAAGGTTGCCTTACGCAGGACAACCAGGTGAGGCCTCCTGGAATGGGCAGGACAGATTCGCCACTCTTTCCACTCCCCACCACCTCATGTGGGAGCTTCCTCCTGCTTCACATAAGGGCGGCTCTGTGTGTAAACCATGACTTAGTGTGTCTTGCGAACCATTCCTAACCATGGTGGCCTCAAAACCACAGTTTAAACATGCTCACTAACCTTCTTCCCACCATTACTTCCAATGTAAATCACCTCCCCCCTCAAGTTGCTATTACTAGTTAGAGAAAACATCAATAAACATATGGATCCTGATACAATCACCTCTCCCCACAGCTGCTTTTGAAAGAAATCTAAAGAGATGGGCGATCCAATAATGGATCTCCAATGACTCATCTAGTTTATCCCCCTTAGAAAAGTAGGTTCGCATTTATGAGAGGTTGATGAAAATGTCTAAGTTCAAATGGAATAGAATTGGATTTGGCTGAGACTTTTTCAGCAGCCTTTTATACAAACCAGTATGCTTGGAGCCTTCCTTGAGAAGGGACTGAAAAAGGGAAACAAATACATCAGTTCTTCCCATAAATGTTATATCCCATCACATGTTATTGGTGTGTTCCCCATTAAAATAATGAAATATCAGATAGGGCAAGTGGTCCTCAAAATCTAGTGCAGGAAAAAGAGAATTAGGGAAGGTTAAAACCTACAGCCCAACTATTATCTATTGTATGGTGCTGGGAGACAAGAACCTCTATGTCATGTAATCATCATTATTATGGACTGTCCATTATATTCAATCCATTTTGCTTTTTTTATTTAGCAGACTGCTAGCAAATGGATCCAATTTGCACCTTGTAGGAGGATAGTCACATTTCATATAGGGAAGTGGTTAAAGTCATTTTACAAAGTGGATATGTCTTTAATATTTTCATTCACTTCAGGGAATTAACTATGGTATAAGGAAGGAAAATTTAACATGATGCCCTGAAATAAAATTTCAGCTTGTTGCAGCTTCTCTAAATGTTTTTTTGCCGGATGTTATAAAAGTCCAGATGGCTGTCTATAAATTAGAGAAGATATATTCATTCTTACACTGTTGCTCTTTAAATTACATCATGCTCAACGTGGGGGTACACTGGAAACTCCACTCATAACTACTCTTCCAGGAATACGGTCTTCTGTCAAATGCTTGGTTATACATCATCATATATATATACAGGGGAAGGAACCACCATTCAGTCCAGCTCTGGGAGACTGTAGCCACTGAAATATTACATATGGCTGTAGAATGATGGATGATGGAAGATTATCATGGAAAGATACTAATTCATATGATGGAATGGTTAATATTTCTCAGTTTGGAACTCTTCTGCTTCCTGGACACAGTGTGATGATCACTGGAGAGCCAGCAAGATTCTGGATGATTTTCAGAATATATAGATTTTAATATAACAGCATATATTTTATTTCTGATGCGGTACTAATCCTTTTCTAGATTGATTCTCTATTCACCTAAGTCTTATGCATTTTGTAACCTCTTCTCCCTTGACTGCTAATCTGCTTTCCTTCTGGTCTGAAATAGCAACTTCATTCCTTCCTTTGAATGCGTTCAGCTTCCTTTCACCTTTTTACTGATTTCCACCCCAGCAATCTGTCCCCAGTCCTGTCTTTTTTGTTTAGAATACTCCAAACTCAAATGGCAGGGCATATTTCTATCACAGAGCAAAAAGCTCCTCCATCCACCATCTGTTTTCTGTTCAGAAGACTCTCTTATCAGAATCCTACTGAGATTGCTATGCAGCTCCTGCCAAAAACATATCCTGTTTTAAATAATTTCCCCCAAAAGCAAAGGCAAAACTGCCACTGGCTGCATCTTAAACCCATTTCCACTGCTTAGAATTTCATTTTAAATCTTCCTGTGGTGAATTTCAGCTCTTTGCATATTCCAAACTTCAGTTGCTATAGCTTAGTTTGTTCACTGAATCCACAAAATTCAACAGTTTGAAGCTGATGTAGCATATCAGTTAATAGTACAAGCTACGAGACTGAAACTCCCAAATCAAATATTAGCTCAACCATAAATGTACTGGAAGTAAGGATGGAGGAATCAGTTGATTTCTGGTCATTGTCAGTTTCACAAGTATTCATAAGTCTGCTCTGCACAATATCTGCATCAATCTGCAGGGTGTGTTTTTTCCATTCATGGAAACTTGGATTTTTTTAAAAAAAATCCAATTTTCCCTACCACACACATTTTGTACATAAGTTCCCCTAATATATACATTTTTGGATGCAGCTTCCCCAAATATACACATTTTTGTACACAACATTTGAGCTGAGAGCTACATCACAAAATTTGGAGAATGGCGCAATTCAGAGAGTAACTGTGTTCTGATCTGCATATTAGTCCAAGAAGTTTGAATTAGGGCAATTCGCTTAAAAATTCTTCTCCATCCATAAATAGAAGGCTTCCATGAATGTGACAATCAAAGTATTTTTATAGTGCCCTTCATTTTATTAAGGTTTAAATTTTTGTGAACCGCCCAGAGAGCTTCGGCTATTGGGTGGTATAAAATTGTAATAAATAAATAAATAAATAAATAAATAATCCTAGAAGTTTATAAAAATAACAGTAAGATTAAAATTACATCTAAAAAGCTTGGGGTGCAGGGAAAGGTCTTTGCCTAGCACCAAAAGTACAACCTCTCGAGGGAAAGTGTATAATAAATACATATTTTTAAAGAAAACTACACATTAACTATTGCACTGTTAATCAAAGGAAGCACAAGAATGACGCAGAATTACTGAAGTTTGTAACATCCATAAAGTAGGATCTTATTTTACCTTAATTCCTGTATCAGAAATGAGTTTACATTCTGATATTGTAATCTCCTTAATTCTCCATAGTTTGCCAAGGGTTTCCAAAGCCTGTAAACATTTTAGACAAATATTAGTTTACATTTATTAGCACATTAATACAAAGTAACAGTTATAGAATGTATTTCTTATTTTACTGTTACTATTCAAATCGATTCTCCCCCCCCCCCCCATTTGAAGCTCTAATTACCTTTTAGAGCACATATTGTTTTACCAAAACAAACCATGTTTGTAGGTTCAGGAACATGCCATGGCCTTGTGGACTCCCTGATCCCCTTCCTTCTTATATGCAGAACCTCCCATCCCCGCCATAATTTTCTATGAAGTCCAAACTGGGACTAAAATAGCTTCTTAGTGCAGCCAGTGCTATTAGTCCAGCTCATAACACAACTTGATAGTGGAGGTTACCCATTGGATATTTGCTAGGAGCGATGCCAGTATTAGCCTTTGTGGCATATAAATAAATGTGGATCAGCACAAAAAGCAGCCAGTGTAGTGTTGTGATTAGAGTGCTTGGCTAAAAGCCTGGGGACCTGGGTTTAAATCCCTACATAACTATGAAGCTCACTGGGTGACACTAGACCAGTCACCACCACTCAGCCTAGTTTACCCCACAGGTTTGTCATGAGAATAAAATGAAGGAAGAAGAAAATCATATATCTTGAGCTCCTCTGAGGAAAGGTGGGGTATAAGGTAATAATAAATCCTGTCCAGGTAAAAGGGAAGCCCATCAAAGTTCTAGAGTGTCAAGACGATTTCCCACCTCATCCTTATTGCCAGGAAAAATCCAAGAACTAGTTGAAATGAATTGTGAGATAACCTTGGAAAGGAAGGAAATATCAGAGCACAGTATTACCCTGCCTCTATAAAAGCAAACGCAAATGAGATTCAGAATGTAGTCTCCACAGCTCACTCACTTAGTGAGCAGAAGTGACAGCAACCAAAAACACTGTCTAATACGAGAGCAGGTAGAGGTCACCAGTAGCCCAAGGTACAAACATATGACCAAAATTAGTGACAAACTCCAGGAAGGAGTCAGTACTTGGGCTGAAGAGTTCAAATTGAGACCTTTTAAAATAAATAAATAAATCCTATACTAAGGAATGAAAACTTCAATGGGTCATCAACTGAGGTGTACAAAATTGTGTATGGTGTGAATGTCACAGCAAATCGTGGAATGGGGTGGTGGTGGAATCTGCACAAAACTGGGGGAAAGGGAGATGGAGGTAGAGTGTGTGAGCTGGGATGTTTCTGAAAATCCAAAACATTGTTTGGAGTATGGGAATGCGATTCAGAACTGAGCCAATGTATATGACGATACATACAATTTTGTAGCTGAAAATCTATCATTCATTACACAAAACTAAGACAGGAGATTTTCTCACAGAGGTAACAATTTTAGCTTCCTTGCCTACAGGTTAGTCCCCTGTATTGCTACAGGGCATCTCCTGTAGTTGTCAAATGACTGAAAAGGAATTATCATTTTGGCTCATATTCAACAGAGTGGAAAGCACTACATATCAGTTAGCCAATTTATGAATTCCAAGTATCATATAATACACCCACTCACATCTGTAAACAAGCACACATATTGCTTTAGTACTAATTCTCTAAATCCAGCTGGGGTGGGTGGGGACCAATACTGTGCTGTCTTTCAAGAAATCAATAGTTGAAAGGAAAAAAAGTAGCATATACAGAGAAAAATGCAATATATGTACATATTCATGGCTAGTACATACAAAAGCCACTGTAGTATAAAGAGAAATTTTAAAGGAAGGTCTTTTCACAGACTAAACATCTTTTTCATGTTTGAAGAAAATAGGGGAGTAAAGAAAAGAAAAAGCAGAAGCAAAAAAGGAAGTGGCTATTTTTGTTATTCAACATGCATTTAAATATTTGATAAGGACCCAGTGGTGTCCACTTATTACCCACAAATAAATTTCTGTGGAAAACAGAATGATTCTAACTTGGCTAGATCTTTTAGGGCATCGGGCCAATAGACATGTCCAAAGAGGTTCTGGGACTTCCAGTTATAGCAGCATTTTGAAATAGAGAATAGAAGAATTTGTCTGCTTTCTCATCCACACTCCAAACAAGATTCCAGTAGAAAGGAAAATCGGGCTTAGGCCCAATTGAGTGACACTGTTTCTATTTATAAAGCTCTACCACGATCTAATGCTTCAGTACCAAAATGGCTCAAAGAAATGAAAAGGAAATGACAAACCAGTTTTGTTGAGATTCTCACTGATGGAGGACAAAAAATTATATAGAAAAAAAGCATGTAAATATGGTCTGAAATCCAGAAGCCAATACTATTGTAATGGCATTGAAGGAAACTTGGAGCAAATGCAGTTTTTTGCTCAGTTGAAAGCATAATTAATTAACTAAAACGTTAAGCCCTTATTCTCTGCTAAAAAGTACAATATCCAATCTGGACTGCGCTTCAGTAAGTCTGAGATAAGTATATCCTCCATCATGTCACAAATGAAACTAGGTATATATTTGTAACAAATCTATTTTCATACTAAAGATCACTGCCAATCCTGCATTGTTGTTCATTTACCAAGTAGTAGCCTATTCGCCACTGATTTAAAAATCAATACTGTGTGTGTTCCTTTGATTAAAGGTATATTTTTTTAAAAAAACATAATTAATTCAGTATCTGCAGTGTGTGAAATGACAGGCTGTGCACTGCATGGTGCATAGGTATATGTGTGTGTACTAGAGGCAAAATGCTACCTCCACATTTAGATATGTAACCTCAAGAAGCCCTTAGAAGGCAGGGAACTGAGCACTGATGGATGACAACTCTCATGGCTCACATTTAGAATGTTTTAAGAAGGCTTCTTCAAAATGTGAAAATAGGGACAGTGGTAAAATAGTGACACTTGCAGCATATAGATATGGAAACATATCTACAGTATTACCTTGTAATTACAAATAACATTTAAATAATACTTTTATGCAGGCTGTTGGTAGCAAACTTCTTATCTACTGAAGTATTTTCCTTTATAACCAAATTGTCTGCAGCAGGAAGGACAGGTTGCTTACCTGGAGCTCAGGTTCTTCAAATACTCACCTGTGACTGTACAGACCATCTTTGGGACATTCTGGAGTTGGAATGTAGACATTTTTGGCAGCAGAGCACACTGCCCTCCCCAGGTCTAGTGAACCTGCCCAAAGGGCGGATCCCATGCCTTCCCATTCAGTTCAAAGATCACTGCAGCCAAAAAGATATTGGCTGGCAGCGGGATGATTGTTTGGATCCTGAGACTATGAGAGTCATCAGACAAGTGTTTTATTTATTTATTTATTTATTTATTTATTTATTTATTTATTTACATTTATATACCGCCCCACAGCCGAAGCTCTTTTATTGCTTTAGACGATGATGTCCACTTCTCAAGCACCCTTAGCTCCTTCTGCTTGTTTTTCCATCACAAAATAGACCCCTTTTAATCCGTTTTTTTTTAAAAAAGGAATGTGCTGCCATTTCCTGCTGTCTGCAGGAAAAGTAGCACAATATAAACAGCCCCTGAATGGGCCACGTGGTCATTGCTGCTTCCTCTTTCTCTCCCTGTGTAAAGAGACCGTCGCTATTGTGGGACAGCAGCAGGAGACCATGGCGATGGTAGGGAAACTCAAAAATCCACATGTCTGATGACACTCTAAGCCAGAATACACCAATTTCAAGTCTGGTTAGGTGTTGGTTAGATGTGGCAGCCAATGAGTGAGGCACCCGAAGGACCCCAGATGAGATTGAAGGAAGAAGTGCAAAAGAAAATGCAAATACAGTAAGAAGCATAGCCGAAAGGAAGTGCTACCGTAACCATGGACAGCAAAAGCAGCATATGACAACAGAACTTGTCCCTCATCTGGGATTATTATTATTATTATTATTATTATTGTTATTATTATTATTTACATTTATATACCGCCCCATAGCCAAAGCTCTCTGGGCAGTTTACAAAAGTTAAAAACAGTGAACATTAAAAAGAAATATACAAAATTTAAACCAAAAAAAGCATAAAATACAAACAAAAACAGACAATATCCATTTAAAAACAACTATTCTGGGGTCAGTTAAATAACTCAGCATATCCTGTTAAATGCCTGGGAGAAGAGAATAGTCTTGACCTGGTGCCGAAAAGATAACAACGTTGGAACCAGGTGAGCCTTGTCGGGGAGATCATTCCATATTTGAAGGGCCACCACCGAAAAGGCCCTCTCCCTTGTTACCATTCTCCAAGCTTCCCTCAGGGTAGGCACCTGGAGGAGGACGTTAGATGTTGAGCGTAATGTACAGGTAAGTTCATGTCGGGAGAAGCGTTCCGTCAGGTATTGTGGTCCCAAGCCATGTAAGGCTTTATAGGTTAAAACCTTACATGGCTTGAGATCAGGTGGTCTGGCCCTAGACAGGTGACTTGTGACCTTATTCCATGCTGTGTTCATTATGCCAGTTGTAAATTGAAAGGTTTAATGTGTCTGCTAAAAGGAGGATGGTTGACTGAGCATCATTCTAGTCAACAAATTCTTTCTACCTGTATCAAAATTCTCATCCCTCCCTAGGATAAGCACTGGGGTGGGGGTGGGGGTGAATCACAGAGTGCCTCTAGAACCCTGATTAACTGCCACTAGGCAAAGCTAGTCTGGGTGTGCTATTACAGGTTTTCAGTATATTTATGTAATATATTTAGAAGTTATTCTTTGCCCCTGTATTTAGAGAAAACTCATAGTATAGACTGAGTTCTTCAATGCCATTGGACTTTGAAAGGTAATCTCTTGAAAGAGCTCGTAGTCTGCTTTTCTTTACCTTTAGAAGCTTCTTCCTGCCAGCAAATTTTAAGAGAATTTTCAACAGACTGATTATATTTCCAGTCTGAATTGCTTTTACATTAGTACTCACTGGTAAAGGTCAGACATTACTGCCCTTTTCATCAAAAGATTTGTCAAATTTCACATTGAGAAAGTTGGTAAAAATGCAGAACTGTTAACTGTTACATTTTTTTATGCAAACCATTGGAATGGATCTACCATTTTGTGACTGACATTTCTGTTTATATTTTCATTTTGTGTTACCATTGGCTACTTTCAGAGTTAGGCTTTCTTCACTTGTTTGTGGTTTTGGAAACAATACAGCTCACAGGGCCATTGAGTGAGTGGCTTTGTGATTAGTGAAGGAGAAATTTGGCAGTGGTTTTAAAACATTTGTGACTAAGCCCATATGTGTATTCAAAAATACTGAAGAAAATTGATGGCAGTTACTTTTTAAACATAAAGGATGATAGAAAAAGGTATTAACTTCCACATTAAAATATACATTTAGCCTTTAGTAAATAACATTTTATATATTATTCAGGTTATAAACATTACTTGTCATTTGAGAATTATTAGTATGTAGAATATATTTTGCAAAAGTGTATTTTTAGAAGATTATGCTCCCGGTGCCCTCAGGATAATATCTCTGATTTGAAGCATACTTGCCACTAGAAAGATCAAACAACCTTACATCCATTTTAATGAAAAATATAGCCCCAAGAATGTTAGCCTATCGTTTACATTACCTTTGCATGAAAGGAATAAAAATATACTGTAGGTACAGTACTAGTTTCCATCTTCCACAAAGGAAAGAGAAGAATTTACATTTTTAAACTAAAACAGACTTGTTCTTGTCATGGTTGACATATAGAACTGCAACTATAAAGTGGTTTTTAAAAATCACAGTGCATTAGATTGGAGGCAATTGGTGAAAAAATTGACTTCTCCACTTGCACATTTATCTAACTACACTTCTATCAATCTATAGCAATATACTAAATATCTAGGACAAAGGCCTATGAGGAGACACCAGGTCAGTTCAGACAACACATTTCTCTACAGTGGTTTTAGAAGTCCACAGTGGAGTTTTTACACCACTGTTGAGAAATTTGTTGTCTGGAGGGAAACTACACCCCATGGTGGAGGTGTTTTGTTTTTTTTTAGACAACACTTCACGCTGAATATCCATGCTATGCAGAGGAGAGTTCCTGCACAACCGTTGTGTTGTGTGGAGGGCTCCGGGAAGCTTCCCATTACATTGAGTGGACTTTTCCCACTGGCTACAGAGTTCTCTGGCAGGAGCGGCGAAAGGAGGGAGAGTCGCTCTAGGAGAGCTGCTAGGATTAGGGGGGTTTGGCAGCAATGGCTGATGGGACACCATCAGGAGTGGGAGGAGGAACTGTCAATCAAACATTTTGTTGCCTTTTACTCAACTCCATGGGAGCCCACAATCACACAGTGGTGGAGTTAGAACATGCTGTGTGGGGAGTACCCCCTAAAAACTCAACCTTTGAGTGGAGTTTTCCCACTGCATAGAGAAACGTGTTGTCTGAACTGAGTCAAAGAGTCCATTTCTGAATGTACCACCAGAAAAGCAGTATCAGAAACGTAAAGGAATTTCTGAAGCAGCTTCTGATGTTACACAAAAACTGCAGGGTGGGGAAAAATTTTATGCTTTAAGATACTATTTGTCCAGGCCCTGCGTAGCAGGTAATATTTTCCCTCTTTCCCTTGTGTATTGTGTCTTTTTAGATTATAAGCCTGAAAGTTTCTTAGTTGAATGTACCTAGGTATTCAAACATGCATGGACATTCTTTATGTATAATACCAGTGTTACCCTAGAACAATTATAACATGAAGCACTACCATAACTCTTTTTGATTGTATTGTTTTTAACTCTGAGAATAAATCCCTAAATCTGCATCTTAGGACCAAGCTAGTTATGGCATTAACTGCTTGAATGCAAGTAACATACACATTTCAAAATATATAAACAGCAACTACTGAGGACCCTGGTTACCATTAGGACTGCAGTGGGTGGGAAAGGAGTATAACCCAGTGGAGGCTTCCCTCCCTATTTAAGTAGCAGCTTTGAAGGGATGGTCATTGGGAGCATCCCTGCAGTCCTGACACTACTCAGGGCCTCTTGGATGCTATTTACATTCCTTAAAATATGCAAATTAATTGCATCCATGCAATTAATGGTGTGTCTAGTTATGCTCTTAATTGTGCATCTATACCTATCACTGTCTGCTTTTCTTTCAACAGTTCCTTGGTTATAGCATTATTATAGATGTATTAAGCCTTCCAACTGAGACATAACGATATTTTACAATTCCATTAATTAGTCCTAGATCCATAATATTCTATGCGTACTACATCAAAAAAACTTTTATTACTGGGCCTGGGTGTGAATACTTTGGGCCAAAGTTTTATAGGTCAGTGATATATCATGAATAAGAAATCTGTTCAAGTGTTTTAAAACTACTGGGTGTTAATTTCATTAAACATCTCTAGAAGTAACGTTATTCAAAAGGCTAAACAACTTTCCCCTGTTTTCCCAGCCTTTTACATATTTCAATAATATCCAATCCATAAATGTTTCAGTTTATCCTATTTAACCTTTCCTATTTTCTTGCTGTGTTCTCTTTTTTCCTGAATATCTTTCTTCCTGGCCCTTCTAGTCGGCTCAGTAACCAAAAAGCAAAGAGAATGGAAAGGAAGATTAGGAAAACAAATAGAAAATAATAGAGAAGATATAGCTGTGACCCATAGGGAGATCCACAAAATATTTGCATATTGAATACTGTGAGCTGTTCTGATAATTCTATCTCAATAATTAAGAAAGAGCATCTTGAAACAAATCCCATGCCATTGTTTTTTCACCTGGTCTGTGATATCAAGTCCAGAAATATTAATATAGGCCAATGAAGATATCAGTACCAAAGTCTCAATCCCAGTATCAGTCACAGCTTGACAATAGCGCAGGTTCAGATAAATCAGATTTGGGCAGCTAAATAAAAGCACAAGAAACTTAGTAATTTTTCCTCCTAATTATTTCACATTTCAACAATCTTTGGCTTAGAGTTTCAAAGCACACTTCTGAAATCACAAGGAATGAAACTAAACTGGAAGCATCAGACAATGAATGAACCAAAATACATTTTTTGAAATGAAGCACCATTCATCTGCCCCAATTATCAGATACCTTGTTTATCTAAGGTCATCCTTAAATGTCAGATATTTGGCTCATTGGACTATTCAGTGCAAGGTTGTATTTCAGTCGTGCTCACGATTCCTGTTCATCTGAGGTGTTGAACCTCTTTCAGCCTGAGGGCTGAATTCCATTTCAGAGAAGCTGGGGGTGGGGGCTGTATTCCAGTGATGGATGAAGCAAAAGGGGTCAGGCAAAAGGCAGCATGAACAGAAACAAAAATACCAGCATACTTTAGCTTAAAGCTCTTACAGCTAGTAAAGACAGGTTGCTTACCTGTAACTGTAGTTCTTCGAGTGGTCATCTGTGCAGTCACACATATGGGCTCTGCGCCTGTGCGGGGCCAGCTTCAGAAACTTATCTAGCTGAAAGTCTTTTAGGCGGGAACCCCTCCCCCACCATCCACTGAGCATGCTCAGGGGTTCCCGCCTAATCCCCTCAGTTCTTGAAACCGCCTAAACAGTCTCACTGAGGTGAACCACCAGGTAATCAAAAAATGACACCATAGTGGGGACGGTGGGAGGGTTGTGTGACTGCACAGATGACCACTCGAAGAACTACAGTTACAGGTAAGCAACCTGTCTTTCTTCTTCGTGGTCTCTGTGCATCACACATATGGGCGAATAACAAGCTGACTTACCGGAGGTGGGTGGTGTCAGGTGATGGATGAAAATTCAACGGATTGCCGATAAGACGGCACTCCCAAAAGCACAGTCTCTACGCGCTCTGACGTCCAGACGGTAGTGACTGGCAAAAGTCAGAGGTGTCGACCAGGTATCCGCTTTGCAGAGGTCCGGTATGGCAATACCTCTTTCAAAAGCTGTAGCAGTGGCCCCTCCTCTGGTGGAGTGAGAGCGCACTTTCCCCTTCAGCGGGGGGCCAGCAAGTTCATAGGCTAATTTAATAGTCTGAAAAAACCCAAGCAGATATTCTCTGCGGAGATGCTTGGAGTCCCTTTTGTTTGACCCATAACAAACAAAAAATCTTAGGGATCTCCGAAGAGTCACTGTTCTGTCCAGCGTATGTAGTGTTGACTCAAGAAGAGTTGTCGGCGCAAGGAAAAAGCTTGGCAGAGTAAAATCCTGTCCAAGGTGAAAGGAGAAACAACCTTTGGAAGAAAGCTGGGTCCGGTCTAAGGACCACTTTGTCGGCATGAAAACCCGTATAAGGTGAGTCCATACGGAGTGCCGCTAACTCTGATGCACGTCTAGCGGACGTTATGGCAACAAGGAATACCACCTTAAAGTCGGTAAATGCAAATCTGTCTTTGCCAACGGTTCGAAAGGCTTGGCAGACAGTGCTTTGAGCACCATGGAAAGGATCCATTGCGGAACAAAGGAACGAAGGGGTGGAACTGTATCTTTCATCCCTTTCATAAAGCGCTTAACCAGTGGATGAGTGAAGACCGAACAGCCCTGAATCCATAAATGTGAGGCAGAAATCACTGCCAGATAAACTCTAAGTGAGGAAACTTAAGGCCTCTTTTAACAAGGAAAAAAGGAAAGTGAGGATGGTGGAAATAGGCTCTGAAAGGGGTTTCTCATTCCTGCTTAGTGCAAAGGAGGAGTGAGCTTCCCATTTGGTAGCATATGACTTTCTAGTCGCTTGTTTCTTAGCTGCTAGAATTATGTCCCATATATCAGGGGGTAAGGATTGACAGTCTAACATTGTGGTTTCTACTATGAGGTCCAGAGAGCTCAATAAATTGAGGATTACTCCCACTGCCTTCGATAGCATCCTCTTCTAAGATGCTACTAGAAGCCAATTGTCTAAATATAGGTAGACTTCCACCCTGTGTAGGCAAATGAACTGCCATATATTTTGCAAACATTCGGTGGGCTGTGCTTAGGTCCATAGACGCACTCAAACTGGGACATATCGGTACCTATGATAAACCCAAGGTACCTCTGGCGAGTGTTCTGAATGGCTATATGGAAGTATGCATACTTATGTGTATGGGGCAAAACATACTCCTTTCTGAGAAGCAGCATTAAGAAGGACAGTGTGTCATCTGTAATTTGCTGGTTCTGATGCAGGAAACGAGATGAGCAATGAGATTGAACACTCCTTCACCATCGAATGGTAGGTCCTCAATCTAGTTCACGGATTGAGACCTGCTAATCATAGGTATGCATGCGAAGCACCAGAGCGCGCACCATTGCTCTCAACTCACAGTGAAGTGACGGGTCTGTAAAGTTGCTGACAAGAGGAAAAGTTGTATCTGGACATCATAACTAGATAGTGTATGACTCTGGGGCCCAAAGCAGATGAATATGTTCTGAAAACTCCCCTTGGGGCTAACTGAACTAATATAGAATTGGAACACGGGTGCATAAAGAAAAAAACCCATGTCCATTACTGGACCTTATGCACTTTCCAATGTCAGGGCCATCAAGAAGGGCCCTTCCAGGAATTTTTAACTGTCAGAAGCAGTGCTGGGAGGAAAAATATCGACACTGGAGTTGGCTTCTCAGTACATACAGCATGAGATACAAAATCCTGCACTTTATTTTCCTAGTTATGTGTCTCAATACCAAGCCTGGTCATCATCAATGACTGGGAAGTGGTATAAGTCCTCCAAAGGAGGTTCTGCCCTGTGTGGGTGATGCAGAAGAGAGCAATGTTGAGACCGACTGATAGTCCTCAAAGGATTGAAGGGAATCAGGTCTATTCTTATGCTCTAACTAATCTTCCCCAAGTTGATCTCCTGATGTCCCATGGAATGGGGGTGGAATGGGGAAGAGCTAAGTAATTGTGCTGACGCATTGTGGCTGTAACAGCTGAGCCCTGTGTATCGGTCGCAATGACAGTGATCTCGGTTGTACGTATCCCCATCATGGTACTGAAGCCAGTATCCATGCTTGTATGGTATTATCAGGAGACGTGGCCCATTTAATATTGTGTCCCCTCCTCTTCCAAGGGAGGGCCCCCCAAAAATGATGACATCAGACATCATGGTAATAAAACGCTCTCCATTGAAAGCAAAGCACTCAGAGCGTAGAGACTCTGGAATGGGGACCTTGCAATTGGTGGTTAGCCTGCAAGGTATACACTGCCTGATGTGGTGGACAGATGTCCATTGGCTTTGGAGGGGAGAGATATTACATCTCACCCTCTGACATTGAAGCTGCATGCGAGATGCCCTCTTCGTATCAAGAGTCTCAGCTTTTGTACCAAAGAAGCTATTAATGTTATTGCCAATCTCAGTATCAAGGGTTCCAGCCTTGGTACCGAAAAAACCTGTTATGTTATTGTCAGTCTCAGTACCAAAAGTTCCAACCTTGGTACCAAAAAAGCCAGTTATGTTATTGCCAGTCTCAGCATTAAGAATTCCAGCGTCTGCTAGTTATGTAATTGCCACTCTTGGTATCGAGGGTTCCAGTCTGTACCGAAGAAGCTATATTGTTGCCAGTCTCGGCATTGAGAGATTCATTCTCGGTACCAAAGAAGCTAGTTATATTGTTGCCAGTCTCGGTATTGAGAGCAGTCTCGGTACCGAGAGGTTTCAGGCTAGGCACTGAAGAAACTAGTTATATTGTTGCAAGTCTCGGTATCGAGAGTTTCAGTGTACTGAAGAAGCTAGTTATTATTGCTACCGAGGAGGCCAGCCATGGGGACTCTAACAGTAGTGGTTAGATCTGGCTTCCATCGAACGGCAGGTCCTCTATGCGGGTGCGTGTCTGCTGGGACAACCCTGCGGACCTTAGCTACACATGCCTTCGTAGCGCAATGGAAACTACCATGGCTTTGAGGTGCAGTCCATAGCGTGGCGTGCTGTATTAAGCTATTGTCAAGAAAGTCTCATAGCCTCAGTACAAAAACATCTGCCAGTTCCCTTTGGTCATCTGGCAAGAATCCGGAGAGAGATGCAATCTCCTCCCATAAAGAGAGCTTATGTTTTGCCATTGTGGCTTGGTAATTATGCACACGAAGGGATAAAGCTGTAGAAGAGTATACTCTTCTCCCCAGTCCGTGCAACCTACGGCTTTCTTTGTCCACTGGTGCATTATTTGAGTATTATTGAGTTAAGTTTTGGGTGTGTAAATAGGAACGGGACAATTTAGTGCTGCATCTTATAAATATATGTTGTCTAGCCGCCTCAACGTTGTGGCATAGAGGAGGGCAGCTTCCATGGTTGTTGCGCTGTGTGCAGCAGCACAGGCAAATATGGAATAGCCACTGGGGTTGATGACCCACAGTATACATCATTGTAAACTGGGTCATTAAATTTCTCTATAGGTTGGGATATTTGAGTCCCTATGGACGTTGCCATTCTTTGTACCTGATCAGTAAAGTTTGCTAAGTCATCTGAAGGGGACACCACATCTGCAGTGACCATGAGGTCATCTGGTGGTGATGTATCTTGTGAGGAGTCCGATTGGTAATCCTTCTCCGATGGAACATCCAGTCCCATGTCTGATGTAGGCAACGTCTGCAATGTTTGTGACTGTACTGAGCGGTTGGTACTGTGGTTTGCGTCGGTTGCGGAGCGCGCCTCGGTACCGATGGTAGAGGCGGCGGTGGCATGGCCATGACATCCTCTGGGAGAGGTGGATGGGAGATCGTCGGAGGGTGGTTGGGGGTACTGATAATAGTAATCTAGGTGCCTTCTGTGTCTCCAATCCTCGTAATAATACAGAGGATACTGGGGAGATTGCCAATCAGCGTAATAATCCCGCATTCTTGGAGGGCATAGGTCGTTCACCATGGGTGGCATACTGGCGACCTGAATGAGTTAAAGCCGGTGAATGGTCCCAAGCTTAACCATAAGGCGACACGTGTCGGTATCGAAAACCTTCGGTATCGACTGACGGTTGCTGTGGCATTTATCGGTACTGACATCCGTCGGTATCGATGGGTTGTGGCTCTTCTCGGTATCAAGGGGAAAAAGGGCCCCGATCAGCCGAGGTATTATCCATGGACGAACCTCTAATTTCGCCTTCTGAGACCGATGCCCTTATGGTAGGGTCATCAGCTGGTACCGTGATGATCCGTAATGGAGACGGTGCCGGCAAGTCAGCAATACGCTCTGTTTGCTGCAGAGGGTTCAGTACCAGTGGCGAGGATGGAGTCGCCCGTCTCGGTATCGAGTATGGTCTCGGAAGCAATAGCCTCGGTACCAGGCTTATAGGTAGGGAAAGCGATATTGGTAGCGAAAGCGATAGCCTCGGTATCGGGCTTATCGGTAGCGTCGGAGACCTTTGCAGTGAAAGGCTCAACATAGGGCTCCTATGCCCTGCCGCATGCCTCGGTACCGATGTGTTCGGTACCGGGCTCCTCGGTATCGACGAATCAGTATCGACGACTTTTTCCTCGCATTTATATTCTTGAGTTTTGCTCTTATTCCTCTGAGGGTCATGTGCCTCAGAACACTCTGTCGCTCTCTTAGAAAATCTTTTGCCACCCTTGCGGATGCGGACTGAGAGGAGGAGGAGGGGGGAACCGGTAAGGCTCACTCCGTGCTGGAGGAAGTTGGGGCATAGACTCCATTACGATAGGAGATTTGGAGCGTCGAGATGGTCTCAGTTTCTCCACTGCCTCCAACGCCTTATCCCAGAGTATCGCCCGAAGGCGGTCTGAGCGGTTCTTTCTCGTTTGCCTCGAGAACTTAAACAAACACACAAGATTCCACAATGTGTGTTTCCCCCAAGCAGAGCAAACAAAGTGAGTGTCCGTCGGTTTGCGTAATCTTCAGCCCGCAAACAGGGCACTTCTTGAAGAGGCCTTGATGTGCCATAAGCCACAAGGCTAAGTAACAACAAACAAATCTTTTTTTTTTTTAATAACTAAATAGAAAAGGTTAGAAAAACTGGAGAGAAAAGACAAGAAGGAAAATAGAATATTTTCAGCTGAGGTAAAGTACACCACACACGAGAAGTCTCCAAACGCTGTTGACCCTACAGGTGGTTGAAGAGAACTGAGGGGATTAGGCGGGACCCCCTGAGCATGCTCAGTGGACGGTGGGGGAGGGGTTCCCGCCTAAAAGACTTTCAGCTAGAGAAGTTTCCGAAGCTGGCCCTGCGCAGGCGCAGAGGCCATATGTGTGATGCACAGAGACCACGAAGAAGAACTAAGCATTAGGAGGAGCATTTCAATCTTTTAGAATGGGGGGCGGGAGAAGCTGCAGAAATGCTGGGAAACCAGCAAACAATGGCCCCATTCAGGCAACACGCTAAACCATGCTGCTTAACCACAAAATGGTTAACGGAATGCATAATGCATTCCATTAACCATTTTGTGGTTAAGCAGCATGGTTTGGCGTGTTGTCTGGACGGGGCCAATGAGTGGTAAGAGGGAACGGGGTGCTGCCAGCTGCAGAACTCTGAAGAGCTGGATTGGGACCCCAGGTGGGGTAGATTTTGTTCCTGGATCTGAGGTTCTATGCTGTTCAGACTTTAAGAAATACTATTTTTTTCAACCGTTTATTTTTCCCCCTCTTTTGAAATGTGAGTTTGTGTCTTATTTTTAAAATACTAACTTCTCCATCCATCTTTAAGGGAGAGCATAGGAATTACATTTCTAGCTCACTATAATCTTTGTTTTGAGACGCAAAGTTAAAAGCACTGACCGGGGGATTGGACTCAATGGCCTTATAGGCCCCTTCCAACTCTACTATTCTATGATTCTGTGATATTATTTGTATTGTTTAAAGCTCATTTTTAAAAGTCAACCACAGTTAGGTTGGCAGTTTGTTAAATGATCCATAAATGGTTCTAGCAAAAAAAAAAAAAAAAGTTATGAGGAATTTCTCAGCACCAAAATAAAATATGGGATATTTATAGAAGCAAATTAGCGTAATAAATAAATAAGCACATGCTTTAGTTTCATCGAATTTGAACTGTGTTGTAATAGGTTCAATGTGGGACTGCCTTTGAAAAGTATTCTGAACTTTCAGTAGATCCAGAATTCTACAGCCAGACTAGTCACCAGGGCTGGTTACAGGGAGCACATGTTTTAGATTTTGAGGATAGCATTAGTTAACACTCCTTTGTTACAACAGTTTCAATGGCTGCTGTTCTGTTTCCAGGTTCGATTCAAAATGCTGGTTATAATCTATAAATCCCTATCTGCCCAAAAGACTGCCTTCTCTCATATGTCAGGTGACCATATGAAAAGGAGGACAGGGCTCCTGAATCTTTAACAGTTGTATAGGAAAAGGAATTTCAGCAGGTGTCATTTGTATGCATGCAGCACCTGGTGAAACTCCCTCTTCATTACAATGATTAAAGCTACAGGAGCCCTGCCCTCTTGACCAGATACAAAAGATGGCAAGGCTCCTGCAGCTTTAACTGCTGTGATACAAAGGGAATTTCACCATGTGCTGCATGCATACAAATGACACCTGCTGAAATTCCTTTATCTATACAACTGTTTAAGAGACAGGGGCCCTGTCCTCCTTTCCATATGGTCATCCTAATCATACAGGTCTGCCCAGCTTTTAAAATATTCAGTGGAGGGAGGTCTTCCTCTCGATTCTGCCGCCACTGGAGATGTGTTTGGCAGGGATATGAGAAAGGGCCTTCTCAGTGGCTGCTCTCTAGGTTCCAACTCCTTGCCAAGAGAAGCTAGGCTTGCTCCCTTTCTGCTATCCTTCCACTGGCAAGCAAAGGCATTTTTATTCAAGCAGGCCTTTGGCAGGTAAGCTGGTCTGTTGCTGAAGTGGGCTCTCTTGGGCTGGGTGCTGTATTTAATTTAATTTATTGTTGGATTTTAAATTGTGTTTTTGATCTATTTGTTTTCCTGATTGCTTTAACTAAGTTGATTTTAATCTTTGTTTCTTATTACTGTTAGTTGCCTTGAGCATCAATTTTTTGATAGAAATATAGTGTATAAATCAAATAAATAAATAAATAAATAAAACACAAAGCAGAACCCTTTTTGTTATATGGAAGTTCTAATTATTAAGTTGTACAAAACTTATTCTATTGACTGCAAAATACAAATGTCAGGATCCAAAGAGCTACTCTAGGCATGGCTAAGGGCTTGCATCTATCTTGAGCGATTCCCCACCCCTTTCTATCGAATAGTCCAATAAGTCACATATTTCGATTTTGAGGATGGCATTAATTTAAACTCCTGTGCTATTTTGTAAATTGTTTTGGGATGTTTACTCAGATTCAAAAATAGTTTGCCATGTCTCATGCATGGCTCATGTTCAAGAAACACAAGCTCAAAGCCTAATTGAGTGGATGGAACTTGTATGGTTGTTTGGATCCCAGCCCAAAACAATACCTCTGAACTTTTACATTTGTGTTAGCTATTACTGATGGTAATGACCGTCTGATAATCATATGAAAAATAAAAGATGTCTATACTTAAATGTAGATAAATTCATATACATACACTCATCTGAAAACAGCAACAAACTATGTATACTTATTGTATACAATACATTATTTTAAATTATTTTCTAAATAATTTTATACTATCAGAAACTCCTTACACCAAATCATACAAACCATTTTTAATTGCCATGCTGTGAAGAGTGATTTGCTCATTCTAGCAAATGGGCAAAAGACAAAAAAAGTTAATTAAGTTTCAGTGAAATTAATAGATAATATATGTACAGTTATAGTATTAAGTCTGTAATTCTATGAACCCTTACAAGGAAGGAAATCCCACTGAAATTACTTCTAATTAAACATGTTTACAATTAATCTACAAATGCAATTGGTTTCAATGGGGCTTAATCACAGCTAATGTTTGCTGTACCCAAAGAGGTAACTATGCTTGATGAGAGGAACAGAAGTGATTAAAATGTGCAACTCCAAAATGAGCAACCTGTTTACAACTGATCTATAAATGCAATTGGTTTCAATGGGGCTTAATCACAGCTAATGTTTGCTGTACCCAAAGAGGTAACTATGCTTGATGAGAGGAACAGAAGTGATTAAAACGAGCAACTCCAAGATAAATTCTTTATAAGTTCCCAACTGCTAAATATCACAAACAAGCAACATATCACAGTATGGTACCTTTGAGCTATTTTTTTGACAGCGCTGTCAGTGATATAGGAACAATTGGCCAAGTTTAGTTCTCTTATCCTTGAGCCTGAAGAACCATCAACAAATGATTTTATTCCTCCATCACTGATTCTAAAACATGAATAGAAAATAACTGCTCTTATATTATAATCTAATAATAAATTATAATAATAAGTATATAAATGTCAAACCATCAATTGAAATAGGTAGCAGTCCATAGCTATCTACCTAAATATTTATTTCCAAAGTAGATGCTACTATGCTAGTTTTCATATATCTTCTCATGAAGGTTTTCAAATCTACAAACTATAATTGGGATTAGCTGGAAACATATTTCTACCAGGTAGCTAGATTACCTGATATAACCATGTCTGTTGAGAAGTAAGAACCTTTAATTTCAATGGGACTTACTTCTCAGGAACCATGTTTAAAATTACAGCCAAAGGCAGTAACATAACATACGAAAAATAAATTGTAACATACAAAACTATTATTAAATGACCGTTTCAAACATTCAAATTCAACCTTGAAATCATTTATGGGACAGTATTCTCACTAACTTCAATATGACTACACAAAAATAAATGGTTCAAGAGTTTGGCCTGTATTTACTCAGGCTCTGCCATTCAAAGGGCTTTATGGTGGGACAACAAAGAGGAGGCCATTTTCACACTCAATATCCCAAAAAGCCTTTTGCAGTGGACTCTTGTATGACTTAAAAGCCTTAAAGAATTCTATGATATGCTGAATGTTTCATGTGTAAAGTGGGGACAGCTCTCAATATCAGAAAGAACACTGGGAAGGGTGGAGGGAGGGGTTGAATTCGCTCAAATTATACAAATCAGAAGAATATTAAAGAGTTCAATAGACATTTTAAATGTGTGCTAACAATGGGATGGTTCATACATATACAGCAGCTCTTGTGGGATCACTTCTGGGAATGCAAAGAACCAGTGCTCAGTCCATGGCATGCCTGGGATTGCATAGAGTGGTGCTTCCATGCTGGTAGTTATATGTCTCAATTGCTTCTAACTGTGACGGCGTGAAAAATGAGTGACCATAAATACAGTAAGTACATGGATGTGCTGTGCTGGCTGAGACCAAAAAGTGATCCTTGCCAGGCAAAGTGACCCAAAATCTCTATAGTTTATGTTATGCAGGAATCCATCAATCCTCCTTTAACTGTATTGGTTGTGACACACAAGTACATATAAGACATTGCATTGTCAATTGGCTGACAGGCTAGAAGATCCAACCTGAAACATAGGGCGGTATCCAACCAAGTCTTTCTGCTGATGGAATGGCTTTCATCACAGGACAGGGAGAAAAGCAATTGAGGGGCACGGGGTGGGGTGGGGAATGGGGAGTAGAGGAGGGGAAGTCTAAATGTATGAACAGACTTCTACCACACCATGTTGTATTTCAGCCATAAAAATTAAACAGCTGCTTTGTATATACATTAGCACTACCATAATAATATTTATCCTCATTGTTTATCAAGTACAGCAAAACACTTTCTTAATTTCACAGATTGCTCATATTCCAAAAATTATAGAGAATGGTGGTTTTGTGAGAGTTTAAATGCATTGTAAGTGATGGATATCTATCAAAATGTATTCACTATGCAACAGTAACATTTTAAGATTCAAGCAGGGTAAGAAAACCTGCAGTTATACTTGCCAATTGAAATATATGACAGTTATTCATATTTGTCATATTTCAGAATGAAAGAGCTTATCAGACCCAAATGAGTTGAAAAAAACATTAGTGTTGTGCATAAATGGTATGGCCTCCATTTTGCATTGGTTGTGCCTCTGCCATGATCCATCTGGAGCCTTAGCTAGACCTAAGGTTTATCCCGGGATCGTCCCAGGGTCGTCCCTGCCTGCTCCCGGGATATCCTGAGTGTCATTTACATGAACAGGGATGACCCCGGGATGGTCCCAGGATAAACCTTGGGTCTAACTAAGGCCTCAGTCTACAGTTGATCCAGTCCACTGCATTTTCTGAAAGAAGATGTTGCCAGGACAATCAGGTCAATGCCCTTTTTTTCACTGATACAATAGGCTGGATGGGCTGGCAAGTTGCAATGTTATAAGGTCTTTCTTCCGGTGGTGTGTGCTTATTTGCAGGCACAGTGGCTTATAAATTTTGGTTGCAGGAGTATCTGTTTGTTTAGTGGCTACAATTAGAGCTAAATACTTTAATGCTTTAATATTTAATTTGGTTATCTGAATATAACAATACCTCATGCAATCTGATAAATTTAGCACAACAATATCATCCAGTGGTGCAATTAGCTTGAGACCCACATCTGTTATCTTCTGACAGTCAGGCACGCCAATACTTTTCATATTGGGCCAGAATTTGGTCATCAGTCTGAAACTTAGGTCAGTAACTCGATTGCTTCCTGTTAAAATACAATGTTAATGAAGTCACATTAGCACAGGATTCAATAACTGTTCCAATCACTTAACAATATCAGCTGGACACTTCTACTGAAATCAACATCATGCTAAAAAAAAGTACATATGACTAATTTTGCAGACTAAACTATCAAGTACTACTACACAATTTTACAGGAAACACTACACTTACACCACTAACCTTCTATCTTCATTTTAATCAGTTTACATTGAGCAAGGGCTTTAAAACCTGTGTCAGAAACATGTGGAGACTCGTTGAATTCAACAGACACAATCTGTTTGCACTTTTCAGCTAAAGCCTTTCAGAGAAAAGAAAAGAAATTATTAAATCAAATGTTTACATGCTTTACATTTTATAGAAGAACTAGACCTTTAAAATGCTGCATTTTCTATCCTATCTCATCCATTTGAAGGCAATGACAACACCGAAGATCCACATAAACTACTATATTGTTATTTTCCATAGGGTAGCTGCATTAGTCTATTGCAGAAAAAACATCAGTCTTCTGGCACCTTTTATTAGTCTTTAATTTATATTGTTTATATTAGTAGTAGTAGTAGTTAGCATTAGGCTTTTTTCATAAATGCCAAGGAACTTGGATAGACTTACTTCTTTTTAAATATGGACAGTACTGGACTGTTAGCTAAGACTAACATTTGCAGGTTTATGCCCATCCAATATATTAGCATCATCTCACATTTGTTTGAAAATATTTTGAATGTCAAGTATCTTGCTATCCAAATTCATACAGAAAACCAAGTAAATAAATAGTATGATGCCTAGAAGACCCTAGGTGAACTGAAAGTATTGCTGCCCCACAATCATTTACAACAGGGATGAGCAGAAGGATCTCCAGATGTTTTGGACCTCAACTCCCAGCATTCCTGACCATTCCTGCCATGCCAGCAGGGGCTTCTTGGAGTTGAGATCTAAAGCACCTCTGGGGATCTACCTTCTTGCCTACCCCTAATTTACAGAATGTAGCAGATGGGCAGGAGGGGTCAGAAAGCCTTTTCCTTTTATTTCATGCATGACTTCCAAGAAAGTAACAGCAGTGCAGCCTCCTTTCTCCTTAGGCACCCTGTGAAAATGAAACAGTAATTTCTATGGAATACTTGTTTCATCTCCTCCCCAACCAGGAGCAAATCTACACAGAGTTGTCGGGGCACCCTGAAGGCATTTGTGTGCGCCTCCAGGGCACCCCAAAACTCCTAGTGTAGATGCTGATCTTCAGGCTAGAAGAGGCGGCGGCAGCGGCCCCGCGTCGCCCCTCGCTGGGACGGGGTGAAAAGTGTCTGGTCTCTCCGGCCGCGTCCTTGCCGCCGCTCACCTCCACCGTCGTAATTCTGTCTTTGCCTCCCCCTCCCCGGGCGAAAGAGCCACCCGGGTCGGAGAGCCGGAAGAAGGCGGGGCCTTCTTTCGCCGAGCTCTCTGACCCGGGTGGCTCTTTCGCCGGGGGGGGCGCTGGGGGAGGCAAAGACAGAATTACGATGGTGGAGGTGAGCGGCAGCAAGGACGCGGCCGGAGAGGCCAGAAACTTTTCGCCCCGTCCCAGCGAGGGGCGATGCGGGGCCGCTGCCACCGCCTCCGCTTCTTCTAGCCTGAAGATCAGCATCTACACTAGGAGTTTTGGGGCGCCCTGGAGGCGCACACAAACGCCTTCAGAGCGCCCTGACAACTCTGTGTAGATTTCCTCCAGATGAAGGAGGGGCGGAGCAGTGAATTGACAGGAAAGTATACTCTCTCTCATGGCATCCACTGCCTGGGGATAAAAAAAAGGCAAAGTGGTGCACCTTCTACTCTTTCAGTGGTAAAGTGAGACCCTGTGCCATATGTGTATCACAGGGAATTTTAGTGATAGGAAGAGGGCAGGGAACTGTTCTTCTACTGTTTCCTTCCTTTCCAGATGGTGGGTGCATCTGTGGGGCTGCCCCTGTTTAAGAATGATGACTGGAAGACCTAAGATAATAAATAATTGAGAAAATTATTTATAATGTTTGATGGATCTATAGACCAAAAAAAGAGAACATTTGGGGGAAAAGATAATCGAGGTGGGGGGGAATTATTCCACCAATGAAGAGTCCTTATGGCATGTCATATCTGTATCTATATAATCTGTACATTTATATTGGAAATATATTGGGGAACAAAACCAAAATAGAATTAATTTTCTTCTAGAAAACTTGTAGCTTGCTTGATGAAGATTTGCTTTACGATACCATAGTTCAATTTTGGTGAAATCAGCAGAAAACGTTTTCTGTGGATCAAATTTCTTACGTCAATTTGACAGTCTTTTAGCATTTAAGAAAGCTATAAAAACTTATCTCTTCCGGCAGGCCTATCCAGTGGAATTTTAGGATGCTTTTAGGATGTTTTTAACAATGTATACTATGTTTTTAATCAGTATTTTATGTATTTTATACTTCCTGTTGTTCCCCACCTCGATCAAAATGGAGAGGCAGGTAAGAAATAAATTTATCGTCATCATCATTATTATTTACAACTACAGCCTTGGAAATAAATCCACAAATATTAGTAGCATGCCCAGCCCCCCACAAAAAAAACTACTGGTCTAGTAGGAACTGGCAAAAGGGGGAGCTCTGCCCCTCCTGCAGCAGTCCGCTGCATTACAGAGCCCTCCATCCTGTCCGCCACCCCACTCACTCGCTTGCATGGAATTCCTTCTCACCTAGGGCTACCAAACTGTTGTTTGAATACAAGGCTGCACAATAGCTTAGAATCAATTTCTTACTTGAATACATCTGTCTGTCAGAGTGGGCATTTCATGAATTGTCAGTTGCTGGATACCACTGCAGCTGTTAGCAATATTCCTGAAGCCTTCCACCGAGATCTGATTTTTAACAACAAAACATTTTTTGTAGAAAATTAAGCATAAACAAGGCAGGTTGCATACTGCAAATAATTATTAGCAGCTCTGTTATGAATTATAAAATACTTTAATTTTATACTTTTAAAAAATAGAATGACTTTTATACTTTAAGTCAAATATACTACAAAATAGATAATCTGAGACAAAAGAAGGTTGGCAGTTCAGAAGCAGTGTTTGAGTAATCTCCCTTCCGCTTCCCTTCATGTATTAAAAACATGTATAGGTGGGAAATCTTTCCAAATCTAGAATCTGTAATTTCCAAGAAGAAAGTTGTCTCAAAGAGTATATTCCTGAAAATGACCAATTCCAGATTCAGAAATATTTCCCATCCGAACATAAACATAGGAGTGCTGTGCCTGTTTTCCATTAAAATATTAATTTTGGAAAATTAATCCTATGTACAGCAATGCCTTTATGAATGCATGCTATTTTTGGATAAGAAGCCAAGAAAAATTAATAAAAGCTCAAGGCTTAAATGAAACATACATTAAAAAAATAGCTGCTGTAAAGAATGCACTACTATGTTCTCCTCTGAGGGATGGTTCAGATGTAATTCCAAGCTATAGTTTAGCATAACATGAGCAGACCTCCAGCTTGCATGGTCAAATCTTCATTTTCCCTCATGCCCTCTCTTTCTTCCAATTGCATGGCAAATTGGCAGGCCATAGATTGCCATTACATCTAAACCAGGTAATCTATGGTCCACGCAAACCATAGCTGCCTGAAAGATCAAACTTAGGCCATGGCTAGAGCAGGGCCTGGAGGAGGGAGGATCATGCGATATGGTGATCACAAGACCCTCACCCCACTCTACACATGTCGCGTGACATCCCAGGAGGACGGAGATGTCGCTCCCGCCATTTTGGTTTTTTTAATTTTATTCAAGATGAGCGCTCAAGAGCTCCAGTGCAAACAGTGAGTGTTTTTTTTTTAAAAAAAACCTCCCGCTCCCCCCATCCACCCCTGGTTACTCGTGAGGAACGAGGATGGGTACCCACATGTCGGATCATCCCGAGACCGCAGGAAAACCCAGAACAAAAGTGGGTTGCCCCATTATCCCGGGGCAAGGGAGGGATCATCCCTCCCTGCCCCCAGTATCCCCTGTACATCATTTGGACGCACAGGGATGATTCCAGGGTGATCCCTGGGATAAACAGTCATCTAGCCATGTCCTTAAAATGAGTGTTTGACTGGTTTGGATGTAAAGGCAACTATGGTTTGCCATGACATTAGAGTCAGGGAAGGTAGAAAGGGAGGAGGAGGCTCAATCCTGAATGTCAGAACAAAGCCTAAGTTGTGATAACTTCAGGACAAAGCATGACTGGAAATTTTGACCTGTTGAGACTCCCACTGTACTGGCAGCACCAAGTTTGTTCAACGTGTTCACAAAATCTAAATACAAGTACAGTGTTCTTTTTCAGATAGTTGAACAGTGCATTGCATTGTAAAAGGGCTTAACATAAGTTGACTTATACAGTACAAGGAGCAAAATCCTATGTAGTTTTACTCAGAAGTAAACTCCACCATGTCCAATGAGGATTACTCCTTAGCAGCTGTGTTTAAGACTGCAGTCTTAGAATCACTACTACTGGGAGGGAAATTGCAATAAAAACTGAATAAGCCCAGTATATCCTTAAAAAACAAACCCAATAAAACTATTTCAATAAAAACATCTTTTAAAAAATTCTAGAAAAAAATTATTCTTGTTCAAGAGCTAGCTAAAACCACAAATAGCAGCTCTAGTGCATTTCCCTCAGTATATTCAAAAACAACTATACCAAAGCAACCAAAAAACTGCTGACCAGAATTTGTTTTAGAGTAAAAAGAAAATAATAAGCAGTAATGTTGGAATGACAAGGCACAGGTTGGACAAGGCATCAGAATGTAAAGTAATTTAAAGCACAAACACTGGAGATCTTATTTTCAAATGAAATATGGCATATATTTTACAGTAATTCTTGAGTGATACATTGAGTAAGCAGTGGAGTCCTGCTTCATTTTCCTGCATCATATATAATGATTTCTGTATTTCCTTCCCTTGACTATTTAGCAGTCATTTTGCTCTATTAGGCCATGGCTAATTTATTTTCCAATGGGTACATGGCTGTATTTATATTCCTGTCAACTGCGGTTGGGGTGGGAGGAGAAAAGATTAATTTTCTATGCTGGAACATAAATTGGTGAGCACTTGCCACTTTTAATTTTTTAAAAAATCAAATATAATTTAAAATATGTACTTACAATGTAATTATTCATTTATTTTTGCTTTTCAAATTGGCTCTCAGTGCACCCCGAGGGATCATCCATCACTAGATGTATGACCATAGTCTACCATGCTTGTACAAACATGTATGAGGTTTGCATTATAAATATTATTGATATGTTACTGTGTCTGTACTTCCCAGATGTACTATCAGAGGTATAGGCTGCCACTGATCCTGGATTAGGGCCAGATCTGCACCAAGCAGGATATAACACTTTGAAAGCAGTTTGAAAATGGGATATGGAATGTGTCATGGACCCCAACAGTTGTCAGTGCATTTCAATACCACTATAAAGCAATGGTGTAGATCCTGTCTAGGTCAAGCATCGGTACAGTGCTAATGGAGAAATATGTTTTAAGAGGCAATAAAGGCCCTCAATTCCAATAAAAAAATTGGCAAAATCAGGTTTTCTTTAGCAAATATAAAATTATTACATTACAAAAAAAAAATTATAAATGATGTATACTATACTTGCTCCATAAAATCCCAGGCAGAGGCAGCAAGTCACCTTTGAAAGTTCACTGGATTTTAACAGCAAGTAGTAGGGGAAAAACATAAGTCTGAAGCTCCACTAGATCTATAGAGCTAATTGGAGAGGAATCTGGTCAGTTTACACTTGCTACTCTATCAGCAGTTATTAACCTTTACATTTGAGTTTGTACACATGGGGCCCACGTGTATACAGTTGTGTGAAAAAAAAGTACACCCTCTTGGAATTGTATGATTTTACATATCAGGACATAATGACAATCATCTGTTCCTTAGCAGGTCTAAAAATTAGGTAAATACAACCTCAGATGAACAACAACACATGACATATTACAGTGTGTCATGATTTATTTAACAGAAATAAAGCCAAAATGGAGAAGCCATGTGTGAAAAAGTACACCTTATGATTCAATAGCTTGTAGAACCACCTTTAGCAGCAATAACTTGAAGTAATCGTTTTCTGTATGACTTTATCAGTCTCTCACATTGTTGTGGAGGAATTTTGGCACACTCTTCTTTACAATGTTGCTTCAGTTCATTGAGGTTTGAGGGCATTTGTTTATGCACAGCTCTCTTAAGGTCCCGCCACAGCATTTCAATCGGGTTGAGGTGTGGACTTTGACTGGGCCATTGCAACACCTTGATTCTTTTCTTTTTCAGCCATTCTGTTGTAGATTTGCTGGTGTGCTTGGGATCATTGTCCTGTTGCATGACCCAGTTTTGGCCAAGCTTTAGCTGTCGGACAGATGGCCTCACATTTGACTCTAGAATACTTTGGTATACAGAGGAGTTCATGGTCGACTCAATGACTGCAAGGTTCCCAGGTCCTGTGGCTGCAAAACAAGCCCAAATCATCATCCCTCCACCACTGTGCTTGACAGTTGGTATGAGGTGTTTGTGCTGATATGCTGTGTTTGGTTTTTGCCAAACGTGGCGCTGTGCATTATGGCCAAACATCTCCACTTTGGTCTCGTCTGTCCAAAGGACATTGTTCCAGAACTCTTGTGGTTTGTTCAGATGCAACTTTGAAAACCTAAGCCGTGCTGCCACGTTCGTTTTAGAGAGAAGAGGCTTTCTCCTGGCAACCCTTCCAAACAAACCATACTTGTTCAGTCTTTTTCTAATTGTACTGTCATGAACTTTAACATTTAACATGCTCACTGAGGCCTGTAGAGTCTGAGATGTAACTCTTGGGTTTTTTGCAATTTCTCTGAGCATTGCATGGTCTGCCCTTGGGGTGATTTTGATGGGATGTCCTCTTCTGGGAAGATTGGCAACAGTCTTGAATGTTTTCCACTTTTGAATCATCTTTCTCACTGTAGAATGATGGACTTTAAATTGTTTGGAAATGGCCTTATAACCCTTCCCAGATTGATGGGCAGCAGCAATTGCTTCTCTAAGATCATTGCTGATGTCTTTCTTCCTGGGCATTGTGTTAACACACACCTGAATGCTCCAGACCAGCAAACTGAAAAAACTTTGGCTTTTATAGAGGTGGTCATACTTGCTGATGATCAATTAATCACGGGCATTTGATTAGCAGCACCTGTCTGCTACTTAGCATCTTAATTCCTATGGAAGCAGTAAGGGTGTACTTACTTTTTCACACATGGCTTCTCCATTTTGGCTTTATTTCTGTTAAATAAATCATGACACGGTGTAATATGTCATGAGTTGTTGTTCATCTGAGGTTGTATTTACCTAATTTTTAGATCTGCTAAGGAACAGATGATTGTTATTATGTCCTGATATGTAAAATCATACAATTCCAAGAGGGTGTACTTTCTTTTTCACATGACTGTATATGCATGACTGGAATTTAAGTATTTCCAAACTGTACTTTCAGTCTTTGGACTGAATTAAAATGTTCCTGTTGAAACATTAAATGAAGCACATGTTGGAATTACTGTCACATATAGCAGGGTCTCCTAGTTTTTAACAAAGCTTCATTTTGTAGATAGGAATAGTTGGAACACACTATAAACTTCACCTAGATACATTTGCTGACATTTGGACTAGCACAGCTGAAGGAGTCAGAGTGCCATGGGTCTAAATCAGTGGGGTAAGTAGGTACACAAAGGCCTCACTACAGATACACTGAGCAACCAGAGCCTCCTTGCTAGGTGCAGGGCGGGCAAAGTAGTTGGCTTAAAAATGCCAACTGACTGTCCGTAGATGACTAGCATTTCCTGGACCACAGAATATAGTATTATGTATTAAAGCTTTCTTTCCATGATCCCGTGATTTTTTTTATCCCAATTAAAACAGCAGCCTTATTTTCTCCTGTGCCAGAAAAAGATAGAAATTACAGTGTAGAAAATTTTAGGAAATTATAAACTGGGGTTTCTACTGAGCTATCTAGTCAGTTCCCTGGAAATAGTTTTTGATTACTCCAGGCCTGGTTGACTTAGGGCTTTCTCCACATGGGGCTTTTATCCTGTGATCAAGATTGGTTACTCATGGAAGTTTGCAAGTCCTTTACATGGTGTTATCAAGCTCATGGGCCTTTCCTGTGCTTCCCAACTTTTACTCAGTTTTTTTTTTAAGATCGCTATTTTAAGATCGCTAGTTATTTTTTAAGATGAGCTATTTTTTTAAGATCACTATTTTAAGATCGCTAGTTATTTTTTAAGATGAGCTATTTTTTTAAGATCGCTATTTTAAGATCGCTAGTTATTTTTTAAGATGAGCTATTTAAATATCACAAGTTGATCTTCTCTGTGAAAAGAGATGGCGCTATAACACAGCACCATCTAGTGGCTGTATAATGGAACATATAGAGCTTGCAGATAAAGGAACTCTGGGGTGGGGGGGAAGCAGAAGTGCATGAAAAGGGGCGGTCTTAATCCCTCAAAGAATATGGAAGCAGAAACCTGTGCAAAGTTGAAGGAAACCCTTAGAGTTGTCATTTAAATTTCCTACAATGCCACCCACCCCACAATATAGCATTGCTTCAAGGCATTATGCGAAATTTAAAGTTAGCTCCAAACTGCCCATCACTGATTGCATTGCAGCTGTCTGCAATTTCTTCAAGGCAAACCTATCAATACCCCCCCCCAAACATAGAAGGGGGTACCAGAAGATGCTTTGTCAACAGCCCCCTCAAACCCAGATTATACACCGGATTATAAGCCCTTGATTATATAGTCACACAGTGTGGATTTAACCCAACAAAGAGATTCTGGGTCCAGTCCTTGGTTCACTTGATAGTAAGAGCAATTGGTCTAATCCTTCAATAATGGTGCATAGGTTGTCACCAATATACCCTGATTGTCAAGTAATAATTGGCTTGATTAACTTCATTGATTAACTAGTAGTTAACTGAAGCTTCATAGACAAGCTATCAAGCTGGTGGTTTTGTAGCAGGATAAGATGATCCATAAGACTTCAAATGTGCACAATGTGCTACTGCTCACTGTTGGTCTTTACATTTTTATCGCATTTGCTGACTGCTTAGGGCATAACTACATGTGACTCTAACAACACGATTAGCAATCATATCATTGTTGTTTTGAAATTAAATACCAGTTGCACAGGTATTTAAATACCGGGGCAATAGTCATTAGCACAAGAATGTGTGGGGAGGGGAGCTTTAAGCCTTCCCTCCTCAGCCACCATCTCAGTACTCTCCTGCGTGGCCATTAACATTAAGAAATAAGCTCCCATTGCATTGCAGAAATGCACGTGGCATGAGAGGAGCAGGAGAAGATCTTAGAATCTTAAAATGGAAATTGGGGATAGAAGTGATAGAACACATGTTTTGCATACAAAAGACCCCCGGTCAATCCCTGATATCTCCCAGTATGGCTGAGAAAGATCCTGGAGGGTGTTCTCAGTTTGTGTAGACAACAGTGAAGGCAACAGAGCAATGTTTGGATTTGGCTAGCTTCCTATGTTCCTAAATATAAGATGGGAAGAGGAAGTATGTGAATAACAGTTGGGTGGGTTGATGCACTGTGGAGTCTAGATAAAGATCTTAATTTGAGCTGGGTGTCAGGTTGCATTTGTGCTGCCTACATTGTCAAGCTTTTTGTCCTCCTGTTCAAGCACAAGCACAGGAAGCTATTTGTCCTCCTGTTCAAGCACAAGGCACATTATTATAGTTTACCCAATGGCATCATTATACAGCTCAGCAAATATCACCTATTAGGGCATCATTATTATTATTATTATTATTTATTTATTTATATAGCACCATCAGTGTACATGGTGCTGTACAGAGTAAAACAGTAAATAGCAAGACCCTGCCGCATAGGCTTACAATCTAATAAAATCATAGTAAAACAATAAGGAGGGGAAGAGAATGCAAACAGGTACAGGGTAGGGTAAGCAGGCACAGGGTAGGGTAAAACTAACAGTAGAAAGTAACAGTAGAAGTCTGCACACTATATAAGAATATCTAGAATATCACATACAGTTCTTAGGTATCAAGAAAATCTGGTCAGAACGTCTGGAATGGCATTTTGACATGGGCAGCAGTCAACTTTGCTCACCATTCATGCCATAGCAATAGTTCCATCACTGTCTGGAGAAAGTGACAAGGGGTTCCACCTTTGAGAGGTGGCAGGGATTGTCCTCTACAGTTGCAGTAAGCTTTGGATGCACAATGAAGCAATGGAGAAGATTCTTGCCCCTTTCTCTAGCTTCAAACTGGAGAGTACGACTATGGCTTGCTGCTTTGAAGCTAGCTGTCAAGATGCTCAGAATGCACCAAAACAATGTGCACCCTTTCCCTCTGGCTCTATAGAATGCTGGAGATGGGCATTTGGGCGATGGGCAGCACAGGTTGGATCGTGCTAGAGATTGTCCTCACAGTTGTACGAATAAATGGAGCAGAATTGGGAGACATCCCTCCTCCCCGTATTTATTTATTTATTTATTTATTTATTTATTACATTTATATACCTCCCCACAGCCGAAGCTCTCTGGGCGGTTTACAACAATTAAAAATAGTAAACATTAAAAGTATACAAAAATTTAAAAAACATAAAAACAGTATAAAAACAACAACAGTATCCATTTAAAAACAACAATTCTGGGGTCCATTAAAAACAAACTTAACGTTGTTAAATGCTGTTAAAATGCCTGGGAGAAGAGAAAAGTCTTGACCTGGCGCCTGAAAGATAACAACGTTGGCGCCAGGCGAGCCTCATCGGGAAGATCATTCCACAGTCGGGGGGCAACCACTGAGAAGGCCCTCTCCCTTGTTGCCATCCTCCGAGCTTCCCTCGGAGTAGGCACTCGGAGGAGGACCTTAGATGTTGAGCGCAGTGTACAGGTAGGTTCATGTCGGGAGAGGCGTTCCATCAGGTATTGTGGTCCCAAGCCATGTAGGGCTTTATAGGTTAAGACCAGCACCTTGAATTGGGCTCGGAAACATATAGGCAGCCAATGCAAGCGGGCCAGAATCGGTGTTATATGCTCAAACCTCCCTGTTCCAGCTATCAATCTGGCCGCTGCATTTTGCACAAGAGGCAGCTTCCGGACCATCTTCAAAGGCTGCCCCATGTAGAGGGCATTGCAGTAATCTAATTTGGAAGTTACCAGAGTATGGACAACTGAAGCTAGGTTATCCCTGTCCAGATAGGGGCGTAGCTGGGCCACCAGCCGGAGTTGGTAGAAAGCACTCCGTGCCACCGAGGCCACCTGAGCCTCAAGTGACAAAGATGGTTCTAACAGGCTTGGAACATGCAGGTTGCTTACCTGTAACTGTAGTTCTTCGAGTGGTCATCTATGCATTCACACATATGGGCTTTGCGCCTGCGCAGAGACCAGACCGGAACCTACTATAGCTGAGTGGAACGTTTTTGGCGGGAACCCCTCCCCCCACGCTACCGCGCATGTCCATGGGGTTCCCGCCCTTACCTCAGTTTACAGGAGTCCGACATTGTGCCCCCATAAACATGAGTGTAAATAAAATAAAGTACATTCCACAATATAACAGTGTCATTTATAAATCTCACACCACCAAGAGGGGATGGTGGGTGGGTTGTGTGAATGCATAGATGACCACTCGAAGAACTACAGTTACAGGTAAGCAACCTGCATTTCTTCTTCGTGGTCTCTATGCATCACACATATGGGCGAGTAGCAAGCTGACATACCTTTGGAGGTGGGTTGGTGCATCATCTGAAGATCTCCGAGAGCACTGTCCTCCCAAACGAGCAGTCCTGCCTCGCACGGGTGTCCAAACTGTAGTGCTTGACAAACGTGGATGGAGTGGACCACGTTGCGGCTCTACAGACTTCTGCTAGTGGAACACCTCTGGTGAAGGCCACCGATGTTGAGACGGCTCTGGTGGAATGAGCTGTCACAGGTTTCATTAACTCTATTTTAGAAATAGAGTAGGCCAATTCAATTGTCTCCACTATCCAGCGTGACAAGCGCTGGCAAGAGACAGGGAGTCCCTTAGAAGGCTCCCCATAACAAATAAACAGTTGCTTTGTCTTTCTAAATGTCTCTGTCCTGTCTTTGTAAAAAGCAAGAGCCCTTCTTACATCGAGAGTATGTAGGGAAGACTCAAGAGGTGTAGTTGGATTAGGAAAGAAAGCAGGCAAAGTAATATGCTGGGACAGATGAAAAGATGACACTACCTTAGGTAAGAAGGCTGGGTCTGTGCGTAGCACAACCTTGTCCTTATGAAAAATAGTGTACGGGACATCTATCCTAAGAGCTTTAAGCTCACTTGCACGTCTTGCCGATGTGATGGCTACTAAAAAGACAGTCTTTAAAGTAAGCAGCCTAAGGTCTGTCGAAGCCATGGGCTCGAAGGGCTTGCGTGTCAATGCTTGCAGCACAACTGACAGGCTCCATGGCGGCACGATAGTCTTCACAGTCGGTATCGTGTTCTTCAGACCTTTCAGAAATTTCTTGGTTGTTGGATGGGTAAAAGGTGTAAAACCATCCACACCCCGATGAAAAGATGTAATCGCAGCAAGGTGAACCCTGATGGATGCGAGCTTAAGTCCCTGCTGGAAAAGCGTCAATAAATAATTGAGGATAAGGGCTAAGTGGCAAGATTCTGGTATTTGATTACCATCTTTTGATGCAAAGTTCTGAAATCTTTGCCACTTTGCTGCATAAGATTTCCTTGTGGAAGGCTTTAGTGCTGCCAAAATAATGTGGTCCACAGTCAAAACTCTGGTTCCAGAGGAGGAGTAGTTGTTATCCTCCATGCAGTCATCTTGAGGGTCGACAGATCTGAGTGTCGAACTCTGCCCTGGTGTCGAGACAGAAGCTTCGGTATCGACGGAAGCCTGATGTAATCCCCTCTCGATAACCGAAGGGCGTGAGAGAACCACGTCTGTCGAGGCCACCACGGTGTGATCAGGATGCAATTGGAGGTGTCCATCTGGATCTTGGCTAACACCTTCGTCAATAGCGGGAAGGGTGGAAAGATGTAAAGGAGATTTCCTTTCCAAGTCCTGGTGAAAGCATCTCCTAAAGAGTGCTTTCCCTTTCCTGCTCTGCTGCAGAACCTGGAACAAGCTGCGTTTTCTTCGGTAGCGAAGACATCGACAGCAGGGCGGCCCCAGCAACGAAAGAGATCGTCTCGGACCTCGACGTCGAGCTCCCACTCGTGGTCGACACGGAAGGACCTGCTGAGGGAGTCCGCAATGATGTTTTCCTTTCCTGCTACATGGATGGCAGTCAGGTAAGTCTTTCTCTTGATGCACCAGTTCCAGATTCTGAGTGCAGAACGGTTCAGAGGGTGCGATCGTGTTCCACCCTGCCTGTTGATGTAAGCCACAACGGTGGTGTTGTCTGTTGCGATCAGGACATTTCGGCCCTCGATCATTTGTGAAAAAGTCTTCACGGCATTCTCCACAGCTAAGAGCTCCAGATGGTTGATGTGTTGTTCTCTTTGATATAGAGGCCAGCGACCCTGAGCGGTAAGGGAGTTGCAATGAGCTCCCCATCCTTCTAAGGATGCATCTGTTGTGATCGTTACCGAGGGCGCCTTCTGTTGGAATGGTACCCCATCGAGGAGCGTCGACATCGAGAACCACCATTGCAGGGATGCCCTCACTTGCTTCGGTATCGAGAGGTAAGTTCGTCGAGCATTGTGTCGAAGATCGAAAGTCCTCAAAAACCAGGCCTGTAATATCCTCATCCTGAGTCTTGCAAACCTGATGACTGCAGTTGTAGCTGCCATCAAACCTAGTAGTCTCTGAATTGTCCATGCCGAAACTTTTCGGCGGCTCTCGGTATCGATGGCTAACTGCTGAAGGGTACTCGCCCTGGCCAAGGGTAAGTACGCTCTCCCGTCTCGAGATGAGAGGGTTACCCCTATGAAGTCCAACCTCTGCTGTGGGGTCAATATGGATTTTTCTTCGTTGATCCACAGCCCCAACGAGTCCAACAGGTTGAGGGTAGTTAGAATATCTGTCCGGAGCGTGTCGCTGTTGTCCGCTACCAGAAGCCAGTCGTCGAGGTATGGATAAACAAATATCCCTTTCTGTCTCAGGTGGGCACACACCACCGCCATGACTTTCGTGAAGACCCTCGGTGCCGTGGCCAATCCGAACGGAAGAACGGTGAATTGGTACTGGGCTGTACCGATGGAAAAACGAAGGTAAGGTTGATGCGACTTCCTGATAGAGATATGGAAGTACGCATCCTTCAGATCCACCACTGCGAACCAAACCTTTTTGTGTAGGAGCTGCAAAATCGAAGCAATCGTTATCATACGAAACTTTCTCGGGGTGATGAATTTGTTCAATTGCCTTAAGTCCATGATCGGTCGAAGACCTCCATCTTTCTTCGGGACCGTGAAGTATCGGGAGAAAAACCCCTGGTTGAGTTCCTCTGCGGGTACGGGAGAGATAGCTCCCTTCGACAGCAAGGTCTGTACCTCGAGCAGCAGAGGAGGGGATGGCGCCGTTACTTTCACGCCCAAAGAAGGAGGAAGGACATCGAGCTCGATGGCATACCCCGAGTTGATGATAGTGAGCACCCAGGAGTCTGTTGTTATTAACTCCCATTGATGGTAATGGGGTGCTAGGCGGTTCGCAAAGGGAGGTGGATCTGGATCCGAAAAGTCAAACCCGCTGCTTCTTGCTGAAGTCGGGCTGCCTTTTTTCTTGTTGGTACCTGCCTTGGTAAGGCCTCTTCCTCTGAAGCTGATGTTGTTGCTGTCGAGGTTGGAGCTGGTATTGGGGTCGATGCTGTTGTTGCATCGGAGGCCTTGTCCATCTTTTTGAACGGTACTGAGTCTGAGGAGGAGCAGTAAACCCCATCTTTTTGGCTGTTGTTCTTGCCTTATAGATGGAGTCTAGTGTTTCATCGGTTTTTGAATGAAATAGACCTTCGCCATCGAATGGCATGTTTTCAATCCTAGCTTTGGTTTCGTGCGTAAGATTGGCTGATCTGAGCCAAGCATGCCTCCTTAAAGAAATGGCCCCCATCATCGATTTTGAATGGCAGTCCACCTGGTGTCGAGCGGTGGACAATTGTTGCCTTGCTATGGCCGATGCTTCGTTTTGAAAAACCCTTGCAAGCTCTTTTTTGTCCTCTGGGAGGTGTTCACACAAAGATCCCATCTTCTCCCAGAGAAAAAGCTGGTACCTCGCCATCGTTGCCTCGTATGCAGACGCCTTGATTCCTAGGGCGGAGGATGAGTAAACCCTTCTTCCAGTTTGGTCTAACTTTCTCCCCTCTCTATCTACGGGCGCAGAATGGGTTTTCTGTGACTGGCCCTGTGCAGACTCCACCACTATTGAATTTGGTTTAGGGTGTTGAGCCAAAAATTGTGTATCATCCTCTTTTACACGGTATAATGATTCTAATCTTTTTGAAGTTGTTTGAGCCACTGCTGGAGTTTTCCAAGACAACTGAGCTGCTTGTTTTAGGGCGTGAGGTATTGGGATGGCTAGACGTTGATTTGTTGTTGTTTGAAACACGTCATAAATTGGGTCGATGACCGATTCATCTGCCTGCTGAATGTCGAGGCCTAATGCATTGGCCATTCTGAGCATATGGTCTGAGAAACGGACCATATCATCCGACGGCGAAGAAGGGTCAGCATCATCGACTGCATCGTCCGGAGAAGGTGCGGTTGGAACCAAAGAGTGTGCCGACTCCGAGTCGGATGGATAGTTCTCTTCTGGCGAAGACAGCGTCACCACCTGCAAATCCAGCCGTTCTTCCTGCGTAGATAATGCAGCCGGCGCAGCGACCGGTATCGCATGTTGTTCACGATGTCGAGGGGTCGATACCGTCGGAACTTGATGCATGGAAGGAGGAGGCAAAGGTAACTGGCATACCCTCGATGTTGGTGGAGGATGTGCATAATAGCCCTCAGGCTGGTAATGCTGCTGGTCACCTTGAAAAAATTGTTGCGGTCGGTAACGATCCCACTCGTAATAGCCGTACCTGGATTGGGGATCAGAGTACTGCGATACTCTATCCCAATCGCGTCTTGGAGTCTGCCTTGGCGAGGGCTGCACAGGGATTAAACCCTGGAGCTCCTGGGGTCTTACAGATTGTCGAGCGGAAGCTATCGACACCGAATCTCGGATCTCGCCTTCTGATAAACTTGGAGGGCGTGTCGGTACCGTGGCCATCGGCACCGACAGAGGCCTCGACACCGAAGGAGACCTCGGTATCGAAGTGGTCGGCGCGGCGGGAGGGGTGGAATGGCTCCTGGCCGATTCCCGCGGCCGAGGTGACGCTAAAGCGGCCCTCTCCGCATCCCTCTTTCTCTTTTTCTTCTTCTTCTTCTCCAGTTCGGGAGAAGGCATCGGCGTTCTGGCTTTCTTAGAAACCTTCTTAGCCATTGAAGTTGATAAAGACCGACCAGGCGTGAGGGGTATCTCAGCCCTATTTGCTCTGGCCTGCACTTCAGTGCTATGGTCTGGCGGTTTGTCTGGAACAGTCTTGGTAACTGCCGTTTTGTGGGCAACGGACTTATGAACCGCCTTTTTCTCCATTGTAGGGGCCTCCGTGGCCTTGAGAGCCTTTTCCCACAGTATCGAACGGAGTCGGTCCGCTCGATTTTTCCTTGTTTGTTTGGTAAATGACATACAGTGGTGGCAGGCCTCAACAACGTGTCCTTCGCCCAAACACAAAACACAAAGGGAGTGTCCGTCAGTCGGCGGAAGTTTGGCCCCACACTTAACGCACTTTCTAAACGGGGCTTTAAGTGCCATAAAGGCCTCACGCGACCGAAGTCGCTGAGGAGAACTATCTACAATAACTTTTTTTTTTTTTTTTTTTTTAGATACAAGGAAATTTGTAAGAAAAAGAGTTTAGAAAGAGATTAGAAAAGATTGAAGAACGAAGAAGATAGTAACAAGAAGAAGCTATACGAAAACGCTAGAGGTTCGGTAAACAGGTCTGTGCACAATGGCGGACGACGAAGAACTGAGGTAAGGGCGGGAACCCCATGGACATGCGCGGTAGCGTGGGGGGAGGGGTTCCCGCCAAAAACGTTCCACTCAGCTATAGTAGGTTCCGGTCTGGTCTCTGCGCAGGCGCAAAGCCCATATGTGTGATGCATAGAGACCACGAAGAAGAACCTTCCAAGCTCCAAACCTGGAGCTTTGGGAGAAGAGTAGGACATTGTTCCTGACTTTGCACAGAGGTGCAGTTTTGGGTTCCAGCACAATCACCCAATCCTATGCATGTCTATTTGGAAGTTCCACTGAGTTAGAAGTGTCTTGTTCCTTGGAAGCAAGACCAATTCAACTGATTGAGAGTTACTTCCAAGTAAACAAGTATATGGTTGCATTGAATTGGAAGGGAAGGGTCCTTTTAACCACACATTTTGGGTTGGCTACCAAGGCCAGCTAACATTTGTGGCCTGCAGGCATGCATCATGGGCTTCAGGGTGAGCTGAAGGCTAATGGATGGAAAACAATGAAGCTGTACATAACGTTGTGGCCTCCTTGGGAGGCACAATTATCACACAGCCCAGAATCTCCCACAGTTTCCAAGAATTGGGTCAAGACAAGGGTATCCACCTTTCCAAGAAGAATAGCAGTTGGCTTGATCAGCTTGCTGGAGTTCCTGTAGTTTGGCAGTGGAGCTGGGCAAACAAAAGGGGATGTCTGCCCACCTCCAGAGGTTTATTTGCAATATACCAAGGTCTATAGCTTCAAAGAGAGAATCCCACAACAAACCCCTTAAAGGATTCAGGGGCTTTTAGGATTGGTTGGCATTGGGGGTGGCCGGAAGAGGCTATGGGACTCATTTGCATTATCACTCATTCTCCCTATAGTTATCACAGCTAAGCATTTTATCACCTAGCTGTCAGGTTGGCTGATTATCCTGTCAGCAGTCAAATGTCAGAAACAACTGTCTGTTTCCTGACCTCTTTACACCAGCATTTGGAAGGTGTCACGTCAATAAAATTGTGTTCTGTTTACACCCAGCCATGTGTATTCCTCTCTTCTTCTAACCCCTGGGTCCTGCTGCAGGCCAATGAAATTTATCAGACTATTAAACCATTCCTCACTCCTGCTCTAAAATAGTACAGTTTTTCACTGGAAAGTTAAGAAAAGTAAAGGGAAACCAATGAATCTGCAGGAGAATCCAGAAAGCGAAGAAATCTGGAATGTTGATTATAACTTTACACAAACAGGGCAACATAAGAAAATGTAGCAGTGTAGCCTAGAATGCTCCTGTTTAAGGCTTTAGTCAGCCTAGAAGAGGAAATTTATGGTGCTGTGTGGGATTCACAGGGTTGGTGGGGGGTGGGGCGTTCAATAAGATGAAGACACATTTTTTCTTGTCCACCTACCTGCAACCTTCCCCCATTCTGCTATATAGTTCTAGCTATATAGTTCTACAGGGCTCAGGTCTGGCACTGGCTGCCAGCCCCAAACATGAACATTTTATTGCTATATAGTTTTGGGGCGGGGGAGGTTCTGGAAAGTGGGAAAAGAAAAATGAGATCTCCATCCCAAATCTCCCTGTACAGTGCAGACAGGAGAGTATTTTAACCACATGATGCATATCTTCTTGAAGTTAATTCCCACTCCTTTTCCATTTTTTAAACTGACAGATACAACAACATTACATAGGAAGTCACTGAGTATGGGTCCTTGTGATACCAGACCATGTTGGTTGTTGTTTTTTTAGTATTTTCTTTTGCTGGTCCCAGTAATGTTCTGGAGGAGAGCCAATAAATAGAGGCTTAATCCAGGCAAGACTGGGACTCTTCTGCTGGGTCCTTCCTCTGTCTGGATATGGTAGGTGCAACTCATTCTGGATGGGAGTCACACTCCCCCTGAAGCAGTTGCACAGCTTGGAGGGACTCCTGGATCCACCTTAAGAACATTAGAAGCGCCATATTGAATCAGACCAAGGGTTTATCTAGTCCAGCTGTCCCTGGTTGACAGCCAACCATCTGTCGACCAGGGACTCACAAGCAGAACATGAATGCAACAGCACCCGCCCACCCATGTTCCCCAGCAACTGGCTTATATAGGCTTACTGCCTCTGATACTGGAGGGAGCACATAGCCATCAGGACTAGTAGCCATTGATAGCCTTCTCCACCAGGAATTTATCCAACCACCTTTTAAAGCCATCCAAATTGGTTGCCATCACTACACCTTGTGGCAGTAAATTCCGTAGTTTAACTATGCACTGTATGAACAAGTTTTGTTGCTCAAACAAGGATTACGCTATTGGAGAGAATGAATATATGAAACTCTATAGGCTATGCTTTGACTTAGGTTGACTTCTGGAATAACCTTTTTTATATAGGGAGAATAATTTGTGTTCAAGCAGAATAGAGTTGGATACAATGTTAATACTTGTCTACATGGTTTGGGTGTTTTCTTCTTGGGGTTTAAAATGTCCTCTCACACACAGATTTCCAGAAATTTTGCCAAAAGTAGAAAGCCACTACTGAAAGAAAGGTAGCAAGATACAATGCCACACTCTAGCACTTTATAAAACAAGGAAAAGATTATTAAACAACTCACTGGAAAATTGATTTCCTTTTTTGGGAAATCCTGTCCCCTTCAAAGAATGTTTATTTGTTGTTTGTCGGTAGAGGATATTTGGGTATTATTAAGTTCTTCAAATCTGGAATTTAAAATTGTATACATGCAAGTAACACAGCACAAAACATGCATGTTTTAAGTCCAGCCCCAAAAGCAATGCATGCTTTCATTATGCAATAAGAACTGGTTGTTTATAGTTAAGACACCCACTGGAAAAAAGCCAAAAGCCTATAGTGCTATTCCTCAGGAAAATTTAAGCAGCTGTGGTAATGTAATTTAAAACCTCTGAAAAGTGTGCTGCACTGCTTTTGCTACTTTAGCATACCATGAGTGCTGGGTGCCGTCAGTCCTCTAAAGGATCGCCTTCCCCACCGTATGAAAAAGAAAACCGAAATGCAAACCTGGAGGCAGCCTGAAATATCCAAATAGATGAGTTTGTGACATCCTCTTCCAGAGCCGAGGTACTGTAAACCTTTGTCTGTGAATTTTCTGCAATAAGCTAAACTTAAATATTGTAAGTTGGAGAAGCCCCTGTACCCGATAAAAAAGAAGGGGGGGGGAAGCAGTTACTATAAATGCATGTACAGATTTCTGATGCAATTTGATACTGTAGCTTTCTAATAACATGGGTGGATGCTGGAGTATAACGGGAGCTTTATCTTTAACTGGATACAAAAGACTTTGTGCTTCACTTTTCCCGGTTGTATGAACTTTATACTGCTTCATAATGTCCCTGAAAACTGGAATCCTAGATACACCTACCTGGGAGTAAGTCCCATTGCACCCAGTGTGGCTTACTTCTGAGTAGACATTTATAGGATTGCAATGTTAGGTCTAATAAATATATTTTAACTTTTTTTTGGGGGGGGGGGCTTGGTTGTAAATCTAAATACTTATGCACTACATTGGAAATACATGAAATCTCAAAAAAAAATTAAAGACAAAGTTGCAACATTAGCTTCACAAGTTGTATGTGTTCAAAATGAAAACTAGAACTCAATCAAAGAACATTAAAAGCTTTCAGAAAATTAAACTAACTGTTAAACTGTGCCTGGTCATGTCACTGTTTCCATTAAGGCTTGAAACAGCAATTTTAACAAAAGCAAAACTACAAAGTAGCAACGCTCACAGATAAAAGTCTAAAGCTGCAATATCTGTGCACAGCTACTTGGAAGTAAGCCCCATTGAGCCTAGTGAGATTTACTTCTGAGTAAAGATACACAGGATTGCATTGCATGACATCGGTAGGAAAGACTTATTTATGTATATCCAATGATAGACAAAGAAAGTGGTTGCACAATACACATGGCAACTGTATATTCTGAAACTATACATCTGCTTCCATTTATTTTTGCAACGCAAATGTAGGAATTATCATACTGAAGACTATTGATTTTATGTAATTATATCATAGTTGAAATAAATAAGTAATGTAACCCACATTACCAGAAATGACAGCTTGCAGGAAAAAAAATACAACATATCATTAGGAGTAGAGACATCATGCTGTGCAAAAGTTTAGTTTAGGAAAACATTTTAAGGCAATTTCACTAGTCATCAAAAACAATTGTAGGATTGGGAACACCCACAATGATGAAAGCATGACATCATGGCCACTATTTGTAAGGTTTATGTTTGGATTCTCAATTGATGAGAGAGAGAGAGAGAGGGAGAGAGAGAGAGAGAGAGAAAGAATAAAATGTGCAAATAAATTGGGATAAATTTAAATAATGTGGAAAGTAATATACACACAGCATGCCTTTGTTTTCATATCAAGAAAAAAAGGAAATAAAACATGCAGACAAGCTTTTATGTGAGAACGTAAGGCCTATGGTTTTCATTTTCTTCTACATTATCATGATCAGATTTAGTTTTGAGGTCACAACCTGTGGTTTATATTCATTGTACATACACTAATATTGCTGAACAGCATTATTATTCAATAAAAGCCTAAGAAAGACATCTTAACTGGAAAGATTTCCAATTAAAGGCTACAATGTCAAGCACATATACTAGGATGGTAAGTCCCAGTGAATTCACCGCAACTTACTTTTGAGTAAATATGCACAGGACTGGGTTTGCATGCTTTGTTTGGAGTTGTCTCCATGGTAGCCTGGCTATGACAATGGCTGCGTTCACTCATCACTTTAAGCAAGCGATGTACAACCTTTTTGACTCTAAGGGCTGGATTGGATGGTGCTAAGTGCTGCACATATGTGCGTGTGCATGCATATACACAGTTAACCCCTTGTGTTCAATATGTAGAGACACAAGGGAAGGGTTTCTCTTGCTGGTGCTAGCAAGTAAAGTGTTTCCTTATCTTTGTTCATCGACAGATGCAGGGGGGTGTCTGGTGGGCTGCCAGAAATGACTTGGCAGTTTACATGCAGCTCACACATTTTACACCACAGCTTGAAGCAATGAGTGATGGTGTAATAGGCCAGAATGTACACAAGCATCATACTGTTACATGCAGTCTGTTCACTCCTACTTTGCCCCCTCCCTTCAGGTAACCAGGTAAACAAGTCAGGAAAAGGAGAACTTTGTGTGATGTTTGAACCCAGAATTGTGGTTTATTCCAGACAAGCCACGACTGAAAGCCAGGTTTAAACTACAATTTGTTGTTTGCTTATGAACATTGACTTTTTAATAGATCATTGGCATATCTTTGGTGGCATATCAAGCTTTCTTTTTCTTGGTATGTTTACCAATCAAGCAAAGAGAGGGGCTAAGGGGGAACAAATGGTATGCGTACACTAATATGCTGCTCATTCATATTTTGATATATTAAGCTACCGTTCATGGCTTAAAGTAACATTGGAACACAGTCAATGACAAACAACATCAAATGGTATCAGTTTTCATCACTACTAGGACATAGGAAAACATCATCTTCTTATAGTTCAGATGCTTTAGTTAGTCAACTTGTATTACAACTTAGCTTGTATTAGTCAATACTTAGCTTCCTATAATACTCCCATTTTTTTCTTTTATTTCCATTGTGTAGCCTGTAGTGGGATTTATTCATACGTTTTTCTGGTAAACCTAAGGTGCTTACTTATTTGTTTATAATGTTTTTATATAAACAATCAGAAGTCCCAAATCTATGGTTGAACTAAAATGGCTTTTGTAAAATATTTTACACCAAATTTCTATCCCATTCTATTTTTTAGTAGTCTTTTGAGCCATTTGTTTTCTTGAAAGGGTACTGTGGAGGTGGCATGTGCCACCATATGTCATATATTCAGGTTCCCTGCACCCTCTTTTCAGGTGACAGTGCTCTATTGTGAGCCTCTTTGTAGCGCTGACTGGCTGTAGATTCAGAACCATTTTTCACTTGAATCTTTCTACTAAGAGTGACACTGACATGCAGCCAATCTGAATGAAGGCAAAAGAAAGTTCAGAGTGAGAGTGGGGGCATGTCTAGACCTCCCAGCTTTCCAGGAGGGAGGGGGAGGATCTCATGGTATTATGCTCATGAGATCCTCCCCCTCAGTCTACATGCGGCACGTGACGTCCCGGGAGGACGTAGGACGTTGCGCCCACTTTTTTTTTTTTTTGGAAGATGAGCGCTCAAGCGCAAAAGTAAGTGGGTTTTTTTTAAAAAAAAATCTTCCCACTCTCTCCACCCCACCCCAATGGGCACGGAGCTCCTGAGGAGCTATATGCCCCATGCTCGGTTTCTCATGTTTACTCATAAAGAACCGGGACAAACTGGGACAGCCAGCCACATGTCCCGCAGTCTCAGGACAAGCCCGAGACCGCAGGAAAACCCAGGATTAAAGGGTATGCCAATATCCTGGGGAAAGGGAGGGATCATCCCTCCCTGGTCCCAGGATCCCCTGTGCATCATGTGGATGCACAGGAATGATCCCAGGGCGATCCCTGGAATATCGGCAGGTCTTTTTATATTATATTTTGTATTCGTGTTTTTAAATTGTTGGTTGTTTTTATGTTCTTCATGGTTTTAATTTTTGTGAACCACCCAGAGAGCTTCAGCTATTGGGCGGTATAAAAATGTAATAAATAAATAAATAGACATGCCCTATGTCTATCCAAGACATATAGCCCTCACCCTGAATCGGATTGGCTGAATAACCATATCTGATTACAATGATTATTACAAATGGCTGTTTGTAAAACAAAATGGTTCAGAAGCTGTGGTTGACTGGAGCTGCCAATAGCAGCAAACTGGTTCAAAAATAAGTTTTATTAAGGGGGGAGGTCTTATTTTTAAGCCTGAGCTGTTTGCTGCTTTTTGTTTTGTTTTTGTGGTTACAAGAAGACAATGTAATTGGGATGATATAGTTTGACAAGTAATAGAATTATTCCAGACTTTGAATAGAAAAACCAGAAAAGTAGAATGCTATGTTATGATGGGCATAAATCACTCACATTGATACATTAGTGCCAAGATTGTAAGATGAGACAGTAAAGAGGATATAGCTATTTACATGGTATCATGCTTTTGTGAAGGCAAAAGCTGGTGATAACAAGAGAGTGAGAAAAGATCTTGTTGGGCATTAGAAAATGGAATAATGCTATAAAAGTGCGCAGGCTTTTAGAATTGATTGTGTCTTAGGGCAAGAATTATTTCAGTGGAAAGCTACTGATTTAGCAAGCTAGCTGTATAACATTCTTCATGTAGGCTAAGCGCATTGTGAACAGCTGAGGTGCATAATTATGAACAGCAGAGATTGGAGATTATATTGGTGGCGAACAGGAAAGCCCTGAGGACCAAGCTGAGTCTCTTGGGCCCCTTCTTGATGATGGCAGATTGGTGCTGCGAGCCCTCAAAACCTCACACTTGCACTCCTGTGGGTTGTCCCCAAGCTAAGGAGCGAGTGCGGGGTTTGCATCTGAAGGAGCGTGCTGTGCACCACCACGCCTGTGCCGCTGTGCCTGGGCACCGCCACACAACTGCGCGTCACTGCATGGGCACCGCGGCACGTCCAAGTGTCCCCCTCATTTTTAAAAAAGCTTTTAAAACTTTTTTTTTTACCTTTACACGCTTCTCTGGCATGGGCGTACTTCTGCCCACACCAAAGAAGTGCAGAGGCATTCCAGCAGCCATTTGGCTCTCTGGCCCACCCCCTCCCAATCACAAGTGCACCATAAATACCTCATGTTGGAAAAGCTCTTGGTTACCTCTAGAAAGGCGTTTCTTAAATTACCTGTGCATATCTTAGGTAGCACCACACTTTTAAAATATCCCTTGATAAATGTTGTTACTCACTAAGTCTTTAGTGTTAGTATTTCTTCCCAGATATATTCAATCCTTGTGAATGGTAGAAACTACTTCTGATTAATTAGCTTGAGCATTATTAAGCAAAGGCTGTTCTACTCCATTTATTTTCCTATGTTGTGGTATCAAATATAATCAGGTATGCTTTATATATTTTTTGTAAATAGTTGAACACTAACTCAAACATGTACAGTCACAGAAGCATTTAAATTTTTGTTTATGAAGCAAGTGAATGTCAGGTGGAACTAGACACTGGAAGAGCTGGCAAGCAGAGCGAGGGCAGGTATAAGTAAGCAGAAGTTAGGCTGGGGATAAACTTGGGGAGGCACAAGCCACTATATGTATTCAAGAATTCACTGGATTGTCTTGGAAAAGTTGTTCTCAAGCTAAGTTGTTCTCAAACTAAGGAATTCCTTTCTTACATCCAACTGTTTGGATGTAACATATTGTTAAATGCTAAGTTACAGCATATTAGTAAAAGCAGCTTCTGCAAGCTTTGAGATGTTCTCAAACTACGTTCCCCATGGTAAAATGCGGCATCCTAATTAGTTACATACCAAACAGAATTACATGGATAAATGAGACATGGACAATAATGCACTTAATAAATTATTATTAGTTGTTTCCATATTAAAATTATGAAAATAGATAGATAGATAGATAGATAGATAATAGCTGAATTTACAAGGATGGAATCTAATAAAATTCTCAAGGACGGATATACTGCAACTCATTCTTATACAGACATACTTAATTCAAATATTCTTATAACATTTTTTTACCTTGACAGAAGTCTTAGTGTCCCATTTGTAACATCTGTGTGGGATAAGTTTAAGTAAAGGAGAGCTGGACAACCTTCTGATACAAGTCTCATTAATTCATCCTATTCAATATGGAAAACCATAAATTGAATTGGTTTCATTTTAAAAAGTAGAATATGACGGCTTTCAGAAGCATTTTAATTGCATCCCACACCAGATAGAAATCTTGTAATGTTAAATCTAAATATTGCATGCCCAATTCCATTACCTAAGTACTATCTAGCATAACCAAATTCTTGATAGAATACAACATGTAAATAAAACTAAAATTACTTAGGGCACAATCCTATGGGATGTACTCTGGCTACTTGTAAGCCTCTGAACTCAGAGGCTTACAAGTATCCTAGGCAGAGCGGGAGGTGCCTTGCCAGTGCACTGGCTATGAGGGGGAGAGTGAGGAGGCAGGGGGCAGGGTTTCCTGGCTCCGAGCTTAGAGCCTTGTCTAAGGGCCAGGAAACTGAACAATCCAATGTCTCTCCCCACCAACCCCATCACCAGATGCTGTCTAGGGGACATCATCTCTCTAAATGGAGGGCTGATCCAGACCTTGAAGCCTGGTCCCAGAGCAGATCGGGGGAGGTCCGGATCGGCCCAAAGCGATTTGGATCGATCTGAAGCTTCGGAGCCAAGTAAGTGGGGAGGGGAGCTTACCTGGCTCCCCCATCCGCTGTCACCGCGGTCCATGCGGCAACAGCGGCAGAGCCAGGTAAGTGGGGAAGGGGGCTTACCTGGCTCCGCTGCTGCTGCCGCAGTCCATGTGGCAACAGCAGCGGAGCAAGGTAAGGGGGGAGGGGGGCTCACCTGGCTCCATCGTGGTCCAGACCACGGCGTGTTTCTGGCCTGAAGCCTGGGCCACAGTTGAAGCCGCCCCCCAAACCGCAACGGAGCCAGGTAAGTGGGAGAGGGGGGCTTACCTGGCTCTGCTGCTGCAGTCCGTGCGGCGATGGTGGCAGAGCCAGGTAAAGGGGCAGGGGGAGGGGGGCTTACCTGGGTCCCAGGCAGCGACTTCAACTGAGGCCGCCGCGCAGATCACGATGGATGACAGAGCCAGGTAAGTGGGGGAGGGTACCCTCCCCCAGGTAAGTGGGGGAGGGGGCTTACCTGGCTCTGCTGCCCACTGCCGCCATGGTCTGTGGAGCCAGGTAAGGGGGAGGGGGCTTATTCGGCCCCCATTTTGTCCTCCCTTCCCCACTTACCTGCCTCTGCTGTCCGCCATGGAGGCTAGTAAGTGGGGAAGGGAGGAAAATGGGGGCCGAATATCGATTTGGACCTTCTGATCTTGCTCCAGATCCAGTTCCGGAGTGGGTCAGGGGAGGTCCGGATCGACCCGAACCGGCAGGCAGATGACATGATAATCCATGATGGGTTAAATAAATCATGATGGTTTATTTAATTCATCATGGCTTATCACTTTATCTATCAGTATTTTTAAAATCCACGAGTATTTTTAAATTCGACAGATTTCCACAGATCTGTCGAAAATAAGCCATTCTGATAACCAAAATTCTGCAGAGTGGGTTATTTAACCCACAGTCGGTATCATGTCGTTTGCTGGGGAACAATGGGATAATTTGCTTGCCTATACAGTAGTGCAGCAGGAGTGGTTCAGGTCACTGCCGCTGCTCTATTCTTCATGGGCATTCTCCGTGTAATGGAAAGAATCCTACTTTGAGAATAGCCCAAAACAGCTACTGCAGTAGTGTCAATGAGTAAAATGCGCCACTGCGTTTTAGTGAATGAATGAAATAGCACTACTGCGGCATTGGGAACAGCTACTGCACCCTTGGGCAGGAGGCTTAAATGGGCTCAAACACCACAAGGGAAGATGGGACACCAGCACACTTGGGTGGGAGAACTGCAGTGCGACGGGCTGGGGGGATAAGTCAAATCACAGACAGTGGCTTAATGAGCTATGCACACTAGCTTATTAGTCCATTCATGTGGAGGGGCATCATGGACTATTTAAAAAATAAGCTACTGTGTGTTGCTTATTAAATCATCATCAATTAAAGTGTCATCGAAACCTTGAAGTAAACAGGATCATAGTATCACAGCTTAAGAATCCTTCTGGCATAAAGAAACAGGTTATCCCAGAAAGCCATTCTCATGTTACTAAATGCATTAAAACTCCCAGGACTGCTCACTTCCTCAGTATGATCAATTTATTACTGAGAGAGCCATCAGGCTACCTCTATGTACTGGCTGGGTGACAGGCTGTTCCAAGTATTTGCCAAACCATAAATGTAACTACCTGACACCATTCCTGCAAACAATACCACAACATTACATTTTGATGAAGAAATTGAATATGAGTAATCCTAAATTGACCCTAACATCTAATTCTATTAATCTTTGTCCCTTTCTCCAAAAATTTGAAATTTTATAGGATGTGAACCACTGAAAAAGCAAATGACAAGTCCCTCGCTTTAAGAAATACAAAACTTTCCCGCTCCCCATTAAAATTACATTGCATTGTGAAATGGTCTGAAGTTGACTCTCAAATGTAGAATGTTCTCCAATATACTTTCTTGCAGAACAGGAAGTTGTTTTAATTGGGTGCATCCAAAGCAGGACTTGTGCAAGACCACTCTTGAAAGAGAATCCCCCAAACCCTATCCTGGGATGTAGGAAGAGGGTTGTTGTGGGAACTTTGCTTGCATAATCTGCCTCTAATCCATTCCCACTAGGTAAGGATTTTCAGGGAGCATGAGGGAAGAGGGCAGGAAATTCCCCTTGCTTTCTTGCAAGACCACTGTTTGGATGTAACCTATTGTTAAATGTTAACTTATAGCATACTAGTAAAAGCTGCTTCTGCAAGCATTGAGATGTTCCTGGCTACCTAACAGAACACCCCACACACACCTTTTATAATTAGAAGAAGCTGCTTTAAAACTGTGAAGGATTAATTGATACATCGCTTCATTCCTTCACATATATGACTTAGCATGATCTCTACAATTACATGGTACAACGTATGGGATAAACAAACTCTGGAGGGAATTGTTTTTGCCTTTTTTAAAAATTGGAAACACTACCACAACATTCTTTTAGGGCCAAACTGTAACAGTTCTCTGTTTAAATATGACATTTATAGAGGGGGTGAAAGCCCTACAAAAAGGCTGCATCGGTGAGGACTGCTGAACCCTGCCTCTGCCTGTCATTTATCTCCCTGTAGCTTATCTTCCCATGTGCTTTTTCATTTAGCCAACACCACTCCTAGTATGGAAATGTGATTAATGGGGGAAATGTCCAGGAAAGGAAACTGCAGGGCAGTAAGCCATGGACAGTACTGCCTTCCTCACAAACATTTGCTGTTAAAATCAGGTTCACACTCCCTTTCTTGGTAATTGGGCAATTTCGTGTTTAAACATGCATAATTGCCACTGCCATGTTTAGGTTGGTTCTCAGTTATTTGGATATATATATAATCAAGTTTTCTTTTCTTCCACGTATACAAATCTGATTGCCTTCCACTGGACTGTCATCATATTTGGCAGTAGTACTCGTGGAAATGGCCAATAGAGAACACCCAAGACATATTGAAGAAACACAAAAGGTTGTATGTCATTTATTCCAACTGGTGATGTAGGCTTAGTCAGGGGAAACAGTGAGGTCAGATCAGGCAAGCATAAAACCAGAGTGTGCTGATTTAGGAATGTTTGTAGAAAACAACTTATATATTTGATTTCAGTTGAACCATTTTAATAACTTCTATTTGTAGTTATTCTCTCAAAGAATACATACTCTTTGATTCATATAAACATGAAAAGATGATGATTTCACTATATAAAACTGATTATGGGTTAGAACATTGAGTATATATAGGGACTTCATGTCTATTTTCTATGTAGAATGCAGAAAGAAAAATTGTTTAGATTGGAAAATAAGGTCTTTTCTTCTATTGGCTTATAAATAGACAAAATCATCTTTTGGAGCACCACACATACATAATCTTTGCTGCAGATCCACTTGATATAGATCCTGGTTAAAAGCACTGTTGGGGTAGACTGAAGCTGGGGATTTAGGGATTTATAAAGACCCTCCTTGATTGCAAACTATGGAAGTCAGCTGGTTTCTAAATCCAAAGTATTTGTTTAAATAATGTTTTGACTACTGTGTTTTCTGTAGAAATGGGGGGAAAAAACAGAAGTACAGTTTACTACTTCTGAAGGTGGCTCACGTTTGTAAACATTTAAAATTAATACTTACATTTAACCCTTGACATTCAGAGACATTTAACTCTTGCAAATTCTTACATTGACCTAAAATAAATTTAACAAGAAATCAATAGCTTGAATAACTTGAAAATCACAATAGGTATAATACTTACTATTTTTCATTAACATCAATCCCAATTGATAATGCAAGGGAAAATCATGATATAAAGGAGAATTATTGAAAAGTCTTGAAAAAAAATTTCAGCCAAATAGAGGATATTATTTTTATTTATTTATTTATTTATTTATTACATTTTTATACCGCCCAATAGCCGAAGCTCTCTGGGCGGTTCACAAAAATTACATTATAAACAAGGTCTATCTTAGGCTGCCATTCTAAACACACATGTGGGAGCAAGCCCCACTGAACATACCGGGACTTATGCTGTTAGTTATGCTGTTAGATTGCACTGTTAGTAATTTAAGGGTTAATTGCTGTGGGTTGGATCAAGACTTCTTCATGCTTGGAACAGACCATTAAAAACAGCAGGACATAAAGACTAACTTGTTCCAATGGTTTCAGTAGGTCTGTTCTAAGCATAGCTACATCTCAATCCAACCAATAGTGTACAGAATTTGAAATTCTGTATCACATAATAAAACCTGTGCATAGGACAGCAGATAAAACTTTTATTTCATTTCAGACAAAATAGTTTCTGCTTTTTAACAACCCTCACATCACCAATGACATGCAACTTCTCTGTTAACAACAATTCTCAAACTGAGAGACAGGCTTCCCTAGTGAGTCTTGGTCATGCTGCCAGCTGCAGGATGATTGGTCTCCTCTGACAGTTCTCAGGCTTGATGAGGTCAAGAAGAAGAATATCAGCCTATCAGTTAGTACATATAAGGCTATATCCCTCTATTTTTGTGTCTACCATCACTTCTAAGCATGGATTGGGCAATTGCAAGCTTTTTTTGGGGGGGGGTACTAAGATCACCCCTCTCCTGCAAGAAATTTCACCCATGCCATGGACATCTGTCTCAATGTCCTCTCTTTTTTCATTGATCCCTAGTCCCCAGGCTGAAAAGAAATGAGGATTCCTGGGCAAATATCTTTTCCCGGATCCTATGATTAAAAATGTATAGAATTGGATGAATAACCTTTTATCCCAGAAAGTATTGTCATGGAATATGATATTGTTTTGGAACTACAGGATAATGTGGTCAAGAAAATATTTAGAAACGGATGGTTAGATCTGAAGAAGTGAATTGATGGTAGGTTCATTTAATAGATGATGAACAAATTCATCCACAGAGATCCTTGTGTCAGGTCACTGCAGAGACATTTATATGACATCAGAAAGTTTCTTATGTGACCAAAGCATTTTGTACCTTCCTTTAAGAGGGAAGAATGCCGTTATTACCTCTACCAGAAGGTATTTTCAAGTTGCAATGTGCTGCATATATTATACTGAAAATGATTTTGATATACCATCAGTTTTAGTTTATTATATAATCTTCTACAGAAATAGCTTTCTAATATTCTGCTTTTGTTCCAACACAGATATTCCACATACCCCAGCTGTGCCTCCTTCATTCAGAACTACGCTAGTTTAGTTTAAGACTTCCAAACTCAGATTTCAAAGGAATACTCTGACTGTTCCAGCTGTCGTACAAAGTAATTGGGGCCAGCTGGATGACAGGATGCAAGTGGTTACGATTATAATACTACTTTTCTTTTGTAAAGCAGCTGACTGTAGGAAGACAAGAAATGGAAGTTCAAGGAACAAAGCAAATAATGGAAGGGCAAATGGCTTAAGAAAAGCATCCGGCACTGTTAAGCGTTATACACCTGGTCCCCCATGTGATGTATATACCTATCTTCATGACAAATACTTAGATTGTCAAGAAAGAAAACTGACATTTGTACTGTCTGATTGGCCTGAAGATTTAAAACACATGCTCCTAGCAAGAAACAGGATTCGAAAGCTGAAGAACAACATGTTTTCCAAGTACAAAAAATTAAAAAGCCTAGATTTACAACAGAATGAGATCTCAAAGATTGAGGACCAAGCATTTTTTGGTTTAAATAAATTAACTACACTTTTACTGCAGCACAATCAGCTTAAGGTTTTGTCTGAAGAAGTGTTTATTTACATGCCTCTTTTAAGTTATTTACGCCTGTATGATAATCCTTGGCATTGCAACTGTCAAACGGAAACTCTTATAACAATGCTGCAGCTTCCAAGAAACAGGAACTTGGGAAATTATGCTAAATGTGTACAACCAATAGAACTGAAAGGTCAAAAGCTCAAGCAGATTAAAGTTGAACAGATGTGCAATGAAGAGGAAAAACTGGACCCCCATGGTTTAGCAGTACCAAAACCCGATGTCTCCAGACCTGAATTTGATTCCTCTCTTTGCCACATTTATGTGTTTCCTGTACAAACACTGGACTGCAGAAGGAAAGGTTGGTAGAAGTCATTCATTTATTTTGACCTTTTAGGTGTGCAGTCATGATCATATCACAAGGTTGTAATTATAGACTTTCCCCTAAGAACTGAAAGGGCAGCATATATTTTTGTAAAAGGATTTATAGTGCTGCAGCATTTTACTATCCAACCATTAAGCATAACAAACAATATGCTATGATATAAAGTTATGTAATCCTGATGACATGACAGAAGTGTCCACATTTGGCAGGTGCACCAGGCATGGAGAGCCTTGGAGTAAGATGACAAGTACCCCTATGTTAAGGTTGAGACAGATAAATCGTATCCCATGATTCCCCAAGAAATTGGGGGTAGCAGATACTATGACATACTTAGAAAACAACTCAACGGATTGATCTGAAACTTGGCAGTCTTGGAGATGTACATTTGAGGCTGGTCCATACTGATTTTGAATGGCTAGTTCATAGGAGTTTAAAGGTGACTTCCAGCAATTTTTTTCATAGACTTTTCTAGGGTTGGACTTTGTGTCTGATTTCTCCATTTGTACTGTGTCTTTTGGGAATGCTTTTTTCTCTTAGGTTATGGGGGACATCTACTACATGCTTTGCCCTACTAGTTGTGTAATGTGTTTGTAATTTTTATTAAAAATGCAAATGTTTGGCCCATTTTAACCTATGGTGAGTGATGAGGTGTTGTCGCATATCCTCAGTAAGAACTTGTGTTGCCTAGCAACAACTTCAGAATGAACCAGTAAGTGGTTGACAGGCCTGGATTTATTTAGTAGTTCAGTTGGTTTAGAGCACTATTTCTCAAATGGTTGGACAGAGACCACAGGGAGTCTCAACCCACTTTTAGGTGGGCCTGAGTGCTGCAGATTACACAGAAGCAGCAGCAGGAGGGAAAGACAAGCTGCGTGGGAGATAGGTTACAAGTTAAGTGTGCCAGAAGTGGAAAAGAAATGACAGGAGATTAGCAAGAATATTTTGAGAGGTATTTGGGAGGATGAGGGAAACAATATAAAATAAAAAGTTCTCCACTTAGAGCCTATGGATCCACAAATTTTGCCTGGAATGGGGAGGCTGTGTCATGATACACACCCAATATGCTTCTGATAATCGTGGATGTGAAAGAAGCCATTGTGGCTTTTCCACCTGTCCCCACGCATGCCATGTGCATGACTGCAATTTCCATAATTACCCGCAATGCAGCATGGGTTGCTACATTGTCCAAACCCAGCAAGATGTGCAGGGGGGTGGTTTCTTGCCACAACCCATTGCTTTGTAGTAGGGAGGTGTGGGCGGCCATTCCAGCTTCGTCCCGTCTTCTCGCAAATAAACGCAAGGAGGTGGGAACGCCATGCCCATAGAGGGTGGGAGGGGGAAGCGGGAATGGTTTGTTTGTTTTTAAAAAACAACTTACTTTTTTGTTGGAGAGCTCGTGCGCTCATCTTCAGTATATATAAAAAAAGGCTGCACAACATCCCTCATTCCTTCCGGGATGTTGCGTGTGCGTCTGTCCAAAAGGGAGGATCTCGCAAGCAGAATATCGTGAGATCCTCCCCCCTCCCTCCTGGAATGTTGAGAGGTGTAGACATGCCCTAAGTGTAAGAATGGACACAATGGAGAGAGCAGTCAGCACAGTGCTGCTCACTGAGGTAGAACAATGTTGTGCACCAGATTTGGAGCAGCGTTGTAGCAATCACTTCCTTTGTGAAGACCCAGCTCTGTAATATGCAATCCATGAACAAAATTCCCTTAGAATATGTGAAGAATGGAATTTCCTCCTAAACCAGAACACTCTAGGAAGCAGATTTTCAGATCAGAGAGTGTCAGGTCCTTGCAAGATTCTGAGCTCCAAAACAGTTCCCCCCCCCCCCACTTATGATCATAAACACAATTTAAGAATAGAACATTTTGGCATTAAACTGTTTTGTTTCTCAGACCTTGTCATGGAATTTATTTATTTCCAAGTTCTATAGCCCCCTCCTCAAGTTTTATTTTTCTTCCCCCACTGAAGGTGACACTATGATGGAGATTTGGATTTCAATGAGAGTTTAGGAAGAGAAATACTTACTACTTATATAAAGTGTGTGCAATTGTTCAGAGTCCTTAATATATATTGCCCTACCTAAGACTTTTTTCTGAGTAGCCAATGACATGAACACTATTCAATATTATCACTGAGAGCTACTCTGCCCCAACCCAGTCCTTACATACGGCTTACTTTTGACTGTTTGCATATAATTTAGTTACAATGCAGTTCAGGAAAATATGAAATCCAAAGCTTGACTCCTCAAGAAGTCCTTTTAAGGACTCAAAAAGTCCTTAAAAATAAGATAATCTCTTTCTCTCCCTCTCTCTCTCTCGTTCTACACTATGGGGTATATTAACCTACTGCACAAGATGTTTCTTTTGGGATAACAAACCAATCCAAAATCCTGTGTGGAAAGTGTAAATGAGGAGTAAGGAGGAATAATTTGTGGCTATCCTGCACTGAGCAAGGGGGTGGAGTAGACCACCTTCAAGGCATTGGTTGGCAGTTAGGCCCTTGTTACATAGAACTGTAGCTTCAGTTTCACGACAATTTCAGTTGCATAGACCCCATGTGTCTGTTCTGGTGAACAGGCAAATCTGGGACTTATGCCCATCACTCTGCCACTGAGTGTCATCCAGCTCCAAGGTAGTGGTGAAGCTGGAACTAACCACAGCAGAGGATACCATGCCATACTGTCTGGCCCTTAACAACTCCAATTTCCTGGTATTTGGAGCTCGAGGGAAGATAAAACACCATTATAGTATTTTATATATTTTTGTGAACTGCTAAGAGATTGTAGAATATTAAGTGATATAAAAGTAATATTAATAAAATAAAGTAGTAGCTCTTTATTTCCAGTCCACAGAACATAAAAACATACAATTCCGGTACCAAAAACCTGAGTCGGAATTGAAATGTACACTCTGTTAATACAATAACATTATTAAATTTAACAAGATTAGAAACAAGGACTGTAAAAGAATCAAACTGAAAATGACTCAGCCTCACTTAATATCTGTGACCTTGTTCTAACAGCTGCAGCAAGGAACTTGGCTGTGTTTTCAGTGACCATGTTGCCATAAGTATAGAGATATAAAACTTGTCAGAGCTTACTGAATATAAACAAAGCACAAGGGAAATAAAACAAGCCCTCATATCCCTATCGAAATTGCAATATAGAGGGGTTGCGTTTGTGTTTCTTTTGCATCGCTACTAGATGGGCAGACTGAAGTACCTGGGTAAATCTTTAAATCAGCCTTCCATGACAGCTTATTCCATGGCAAAGGGTTCAACCTGACCATGGAAAAGAATCTTTAGTATTTGGAAAGATTTAATGTTGCCAAATACTTTACAGGCTGCAAATGTTTAAATAAAAAAGTGTGTTAGCACAAATTCAAAAATGAATTTGAAACACACACTGTCTTTGCATTTGGCATCATTTTAGCACTGTGTTTATTTCTTCTGATCTATTATTCTTTTATATTTTATATTACCTCTTTTATATTTTTAGATTATTCATTTTAGTTTGCTTTATCCTTTATTTGAACTGTGCATCTGCCTTAAATGCTAAAAAGCCCCAACAATGCATGTGAATACATGGTAAACTATGCTAGTATAGGGGCAATTGGAGTAGGGATTGGGTCCAGCACCTCTGCAGATGCACCCCAAGAAGCCATAGGAACTGATTCTGAGTCAGACAGGGAGGTGAAGGTGGAAGGAGTTGTCAAGGCATGAAGGTTGTAGAAGGGGGGATGGTGAAAATAACAGCGACAGAGAAGGTGAAGCCCACCAGTCTATCATTTGGATTATAGCCAGGCTGGGCCCTCCCCTGAACTTGTGGGAACACGGGCTCCTAAGGGAGAGGAGGAGGGGGTGGGAATAAGAGACCCAAGGGTTGGATGTCAGATGAGAAGGCAGGAACAACATCAGGTCATGAGGGAATCCAAAGGACTTGCAGCAAGGAAGGTGACCCTGTGGAAAGACCCACCTTGATTTGGTGGACTTAGTAGGACACTCAGTCTGAGAGGAAGGGTCTGTAATAGCCAGCGGTAGTAGCAATTCTCACTCATAGTGCTGTAACCCAGGTGATTACCTGAATTGTGCCGTATTACGAAAAGCCTGCTAGGAAAACTTGTTGTCAATTGTTGTATAAGGATGCTGTCTGTGGCTTGAAGTAAGGCCTGTTTGTTTGCAATTTGCATAATAAAAGTAATTGACTGGAAACATAGCTTGACTACAAATGAAGGCAAGAGGCCAGGCATCTGGCAGATAGGGGAGGGTAGAGAGATTATCATGTCAATATATATTTCTTTTTTTCTTCCTCAAGAGTTAAAGAAAGTTCCTGGTAATATACCTTCAGATGTAGTTAAACTCGATCTTTCTAACAATAAAATCAAGCAGCTACGACCCAAGGAGTTTGAAGACATTAATGAACTGAAGGCATTAAACCTCAGTAGTAATGGAATAGTTCACATAGACCCAGGTAAGCAAACTTTCTCATCATAAAGGAGTATTATCTAACATTATCATTGTTTTTCATACTAGGCTTTGCAAAATGTGGCCCATTTCCTCAAAATGTAATTTTTAAAATATGATGAAATAAGTCACAGATACAAATTGCACGCCTGCCAACTTTATTATTTTCCTGTATGCCAGTTCTGATTTATGAGGAGCATAAATACGCACATTAATCAGATTATTTTAATCTTCATTCTGGGGCTGGTACATAGGATTCACAATAGTGTACAGAGCAATCTGATTGGCCACTGACTGCTTCCTGTAGGTCACTGTTATGACAAATTCCATATAGACCAGGATCCAAAGAACTGTGTCAAAATCCTACTGGGCACAGGCAAGTTCTTGGGCATACCTAAACTAGCTCTTTGGGACCAACCATTGTGTTTAGAATCAGGGTGGCAATGTTTTTTTTTTTTCTTTAATATTAAAATTATTCTAAAGAAAAAAATTCCAAACTGTATTAAAGCATGATGATTCTTTTACTGTATAACTGGGTGGGCAGAAAATATATCTCCAGATGCATTATTAAAGACAAAATTAGTAAGCATATAGAAGGGCATGTCCTGCTGAAGAAGAATGAACACAGCTTCCGCAAAGGCAAGTCCTGCCTCACTAATCTTCTAGAATTCTTTGAGAGTGTCAACAAACATGTAGACAGGGGTGATCCGGTGGACATTGTTTACTTGGACTTCCAAAAGGCTTTTGATAAAGTCCCTCACCAAAGACTCCTGAACAAACTTAGCAGTCATGGAATAAGAGGAGAGTTCCTCTTATGAAAGAGTAACTGGTTAAAGGATAAGAACCAGAGAGTAAGAATAAATGGTCAGTTCTCCCGATGGAGGGAAGTAAATAGTGGGGTCCCACAGGGATCGGTATTGGGACCAATTATTTTCAACTTGTTCATAAATGATCTGGAATTAGGCGTGAGCAGTGAAGTGGCCAAGTTTGCCAATGACAACAAATTAATTAAGGTTGTTAAAACACAAAGGGATTGTGAAGAACTCCAAAGGGATCTCTCCAAGCTGGGACAGTGGGCATCCAAATGGCAGATGTGGTTCAATGTAAGCATTATATGCTTTTAGACGCCAGGTGAAGACCTTTTTATTCTCCCAACATTTTAACAATCTATAAATTTTAAATAACATGGTTTTAAATTTGTAATTTTGCATTGCTGCTGTTTTTATCTGGTTGAGTTTTTATATTGTATTTTATATTATGGTTTTATACTGTTGTTTTATACTTTGAATGGTTTTAATTTTTGTGAACCGCCCAGAGAGCTCCGGCTATTGGGCAGTATAGAAATGTAATAAATAAATAAATAAATAAATAAGCAAGTGTAAGGTGATGCACACTGGGGCAAACAAACCCTCACAACTTCAAGTTTAGCCTGATGGGATCTGAGCTGGCAGTGACCAAACAAGAAAGAGTTCTTGTAGTTGTGGTGGACAGCTTGATGAAAATGTCAACCCAGTGTGTGGCAGCTGTAAGGAAGGCAAACTCCATGTTAAGCATTATAAGAAAAGGAATTGAGAATAAAACTGCTAGTATCATACTGCCTTTATAAAAATGTATGATGCAGCCACACTTAGAACACTGTGTACAGTTTTGGTCACCACACTTAAAAATATATATTATAGACCTGGAAAAAGTGCAGAAAATGGCAACTATAATGATTAAGGGGCTGGAGCATCTCCCCTATGAGAGAAGCTGAATAGTTTAACTTGGAAAAAAGGAGTCTAAGGGAAGACATGACAGAGGTGTACAAAATTATGCAAGATGTGGAGAATGTGGATAGGGAGACATTTTTCTCCCTCTCTCAAAATACTAGAACCTAGGGTCATCCCATGAAGCTGACTGGTGGAAGATTCAGGACAAGTAAAAGCAAGTACTTCTTCACACAGTGCATAGTTAAATTATGGAATTCACTACCACAAGATGTAGTGATGGCCACCGATTTGGATGGCTTTAGAAAGGGGTTCTTATGTTTTAGACTTCAGCTCCTGGCTTCCCTGACCATTGGCCATGCTAGCATGGGCATCTGGGAGTTGAAGTCCAAAACTCTGGAGATATACTCCATTTTATCCAGCTTACATTCCTTATCATAAGGTACTCAATTTAAAAGCAGTCATTTTCTATACATTTCTATGTGATTATGATATCGAATTGTCAAGTTTGGTTTTGCCTTCTCCTTCGTACTGTTCACCTCAAGCTAGATAAAGCCTTCATTTACACATGCTAATGCATAGATTTGCTAAACAGATGACATATGATTCATGCTATATTTCAAAATAACTCCATATTTTAGTGTCAAGGGTAAGAAATAAATTTATTTATTTATTTATTTATTTATTACATTTTTATACCGCCCAATAGCCGAAGCTCTCTGGGCGGTTCACAAAAATTAAAACCACAGTAAAACACCCAACAGTTTAAAACACAATTACGAAATACAGTATAAAAAGCGCAACCAGGATAAAACCACATAGCAAAGTTGATATAGGATTAAAATACAGAGTTAAAACAGTAAAATTTAAATTTAAGTTAAAATTAAGTGTTAAAATACTGAGTGAATAAAAAGGTCTTCAGCTGGCGACGAAAGCAGTACAGTGTAGGCGCCAAGCGGACCTCTCTGGGGAGCTCGTTCCACAACCGGGGTGCCACAGCGGAGAAAGCCCTCCTCCTAGTAGCCACCTGCCTCACTTCCTTTGGCAGGGGCTCATGGAGAAGGCCCCCTGTAGATGATCTTAAGGTCCGGGTAGGTACATATGGGAGGAGGCGTTCCTTCAGATAACCTGGCCCCAAACCGTTTAGGGCTTTAAATGTTAATACCAGCACTTTGAATTGGGCCCGGACCTGGACTGGAAGCCAATGAAGTTGTAAAAGGACTGGCGTAATGTGATCTCGCCGGCCAGTCCCTGTTAATAACCTTGCTGCCCTGTTTTGCACCAGTTGAAGTTTCCGGACCGTTTTCAAAGGCAGCCCCACGTATAACGCATTGCAGTAATCCAAACGAGAGGTTATCAGAGCATGGATAACTGTAGCTAAGCTATCTCTGTCCAGATAAGGGCGCAGCTGGTATATCAGCCTGAGCTGATAAAAGGTGCTCTTTGCCACTGAGTTCACCTGTGCCTCAAGTGACAGTTCTGGATCGAAGAGCACCCCCAAACTATGGACCCGATCCTTTAGGGGGAGTGCAACCCCGTCCAGGACAGGGCAAACATCACCTCGCCGGACAGAAGAACCACCCGCTAACAGTACCTCCGTCTTGTCTGGATTGAGTTTCAGTTTATTAGCCCTCATCCAGTCCATTACCATGCCCAGACACTGGTTCAGAACAGCCACTGCCTCACCTGGGTTTGATGAAAAGGAAAGGTAGAGCTGGGTATCATCTGCATATTGATGACACCTCAGTCCACATCTCCGGATAACCTCCCCCAGCAGCTTCATGTATATGTTAAACAGCATAGGGGATAAGATAGAGCCCTGTGGAACCCCATGGCTTAGGTGCCACGGCACAGAGCAATAATCCCCCAGCACCACCTTCTGGAATCGGCCATCCAAGTAGGAGCGGAACCACTGCAACGCAGTGCCTCCAACTCCCAGCTCAGACAACCTATCCAGAAGGATACCATGGTCGATGGTATCGAAGGCCGCTGAGAGGTCCAGGAGAACCAACAGGGTCGCACTCCCCCGTCTCTCTCCCGACAGAGGTCATCCCACAGGGCGACCAAGGCAGTTTCCGTTCCAAAACCAGGCCTGAAGCCCGATTGAAATGGATCTAGATAATCCGTTTCATTCAAGAGTGCCTGGAGTTGTCCTGCAACCACCCGCTCAAGCACCTTGCCCAGGAAAGGGATATTAGCCACCGGCCTGTAGTTGTTAACATCCTCTGGGTCCAGATTAGGCTTCTTCAGGAGTGGTCTAATTACCGCCTCTTTTAAAGAGGCCGGCACCACTCCCTCTCTCAAGGAGGCATTTACAACCTCCTGGACCCAGCCGGCGATCCCCTCCTTATTTGATGTAATGAGCCATGAGGGGCAAGGGTCAAGCACAAAGGTGGTCGACCGGACTTGGCCAAGCACCTTGTCCAATCTTTTACCTTTTTAAAAATAACTTTGTCATACTTCTCTAATTTAAAATATACACTCATAAACAAGCCACATTTCAGTGATAAATACTTTGGCTTAATAAATGGAGACATGAACTGTACTTTGGCCATGCATTACCCAAGTCATTCATTAACTATCGTGTCCACTTTTGTCCAAACTGGATAACACATTACAAACAAGCCAGGATATTAAACCAACTTCAAACCATAGTTTAACACTGTTTGTTCTGAAGCTGGTAATCATACTTCCCAGTTTGGACAAATTGGAAAACATGTTTAATCAAGACCTCTTGGTTTGTTTTCAGTTTATGCAAAGGGAGGAATGAAGCAGCTACGTTCATGCTCAAAGGCTTGTTCATATTTAGCCTTATTATGCTGTGATAGTCATTATCTGAACCAGGACACAAGGACCTCATTGGTATCTATGGGCAATTCCTAGGTTGTTTAACCCATGAATTGCATGAACGAGCAGAGCATGCAAGCCATTTCTGCTTTTAATTAACAACCCAGGAACAACCCACTCTGTTCATGGGTTGTTTTGTGATATGTTATCCCAGAAACTCTGAGTTGTTTATGGGTTAAACAACCAAGAGTTAACCCATGGTTTATTTTTGTGTTAACTCTTGTTTAGTCCATGAACCACCCAGAGGATCTGAGTTCACACGTTTCCAATTTCACACAGGATGTTCCTGGATTGTTAATTAAATGTGGAAATGGCTCATGCACAGCTCGCACACTCTGCTCATCCCTGCAATTCCTGGGTTAAACAACGCAGGAATTGCCATTATGTGTGAACCAGGTCAAGGAATTTCATGTAATGTGTAATGGTATAATAAATTTCTCCAAGCAGCAGAGAAGGTACATACTTTATTTATCATTTCTATTGTTTTATTTATTTTTTTGGAATAGCTGCTTTTGTAGGACTCATCAACCTAGAAGAACTAGATTTATCAAACAACTCCCTGCACAATTTTGAATATGGAGTATTGGAACACTTGTACTTTTTGAAAATACTGTGGCTTAGACAAAACCCTTGGAGATGTGACTATAATATTCACTACCTTTTCTACTGGTTGAAACACCATTACAGTGTTCACTATAATGGCTTAGAATGTAAAACACCTGAGGAATACAAAGGCTGGCTTGTTGGAAAATATGTCAGAAGCTATTATGAAGAGTGTCCCAAAGACAAGCTCTCTGTTTTCCCGGAAACATTTGAACAGGATACAGAAGATGAAGAACGGGAAAAGCACGAATACCCAGTTCAAACAAAAAAGAAACATGGAGTAATTGTCACTGTAATAAGTTAACTTGTTCACAGCTACATTCAAGCTTTTAATATTTGTGTAAGAAAACAGGGTCGTTTGTATTTTTTGTTAAATGTGGTGTTTATTTGTAAGGGAGTATCTGCTAAAATAGTTTTTCAGTACTAATCACAATGACATCAATTATGTATTTCTTTATAAATCTACTATTTTTAATCAGTCTGAGAGTCATTTTTTCCATGTTTGTTAATCATGTGTACAACCTTAATTTACTGCAGCTAATTCATTTATGTGTAATTAACTGAATCTCTTTATAGAGTTAGGCTCAAGCCTCCTAAAGATGATCTCCTATATATGTTTACTCAGAAGTAAGCCTCACTATGTGCAATGGGACTTACAGCTAAGTGTACATAGGATTGCAGATATCCTGGTTAATCCTAAACATGTTTACTCAGAAGTAAGTCCTGCTGTGTTTCATGAAGCTTATTCCCAATCATTAGACGCATGGACAACTAGGTTTGTGATGGGCATGTAGACTACATAGTAAATTGCATGCTTTGTGTAAATGTTGCAGATATCATGCACCATCTAGATAGCTTTGTAGATACTGCTGGGATTGAGTCAGTGACCATGGTCCATGTTGGTACAACGATATGGGGAAATGTAGTTATGAGATCCTGGAAGGTAAATTTAAGTTGCTAGGTAGGAAGTTGAAATCCAGAACGACCAAGGTGGCTTTCCATGTGCAGGGCCAGCTAGCTAGGCAAAGCTGAGGAGTCTCAATGCATTGTATTGTGCACATGCACTAGGAAACAGAGTGTGGGGGGGAGAAAGGATGAGAACTACAAACTAGATTGAGGTGGAACAGTCCACAAACAGTATTGTTTTATAACTTCTATGAATCTGATATTATTAGGCAGTAACACTTTGATGCTGTTGATAGTCAATTTGCTGGCAGTCTGGTTGTGCTCACAGAAAAATCAGAGAGTGTGACCTACTCAGGCTCCCTGCCATCACTAATCTAGATATGGTTGGCTGGCAACCTGTGACGGACTGGCCTGCAAGCCCATATCTTTAATGCCTGTATTCATGGGATTTTGCTGGAGGCCCACCTCTGCTTATTCCTAACTATGAACCTTGCCTGAAACTCAATCCAGTTTTGAGATTGAAACCCCAAGAATAAACCCCCATGAACAACCACTGTGTATCAGGAAGAAGAATTCATTGCACGTAAAGCAAAACTCCAAACTAGACAAGGTTGCCAGAAAAGCATTCAGGAAAGTGAAACAGCAAGCTTTAACCTGGATTATATATACTTTGGGTGCAGATGAGAGAGAAAGTCTCCACTCTGCTCCAGCCTTGTTGCCCGCACTGAATTAGCTGGCCAGAGCATCCTTGGTTGGCACTATGACTAACTCACAAGACTCACTCTATATAGCTATAAAGCATATTTGTATTTCAAAAAGGTGGACACATAAACAGCAAGAGAAATAAGAAAACAGAAATGAAAGAAAATAAAATTCTTACCAATATTTTTAAAAGTATGCCAGTGAAGAGTAGCACAACCACGAAGATTCAAATTCACCACACTAGTGCGCCACTTCAGCAAAATATTTCCTGCTATATCGTCTCTCACTACATCTTTTACTGCAGAAAAATTAATCTAAAAATTAAAATATATTATTAGCAATGAAAAAATGACTATGCATACCATAAGTTAATGATTTGTTAAATCTAACTGTCTTATCCTGAAACATAGGATATCCTGGCAGGGAAGTAGATCATGGGAATCAAATGAAAATATATTACATATGATGGCAAGAAGAAATAGATATTTATACTCTCTATGGTAAATTATTATTATTATTATTATTATTATTATTATTATTATTATTTATTTATTTATATAGCACCATCAGTGTACATGGTGCTATACAGAGTAAAACAGTAAATAGCAAGCAAGGTAATTGCCTGATGCACAAACTGAACTTATGTGCTTTATATGTCAACAAGTGGTCATTATTAGGAATCATCCACATGTTCCTTAGTATTAATATTCATAAAATATTATTCAGTTTTTCACTATTTTTCTTATTAATTATATTTTCTTATCACTGATAGTGATGATTTAAAAATACCAGCAAGAACCCTCTGTGAGCATTTTACTTTAATTAATTCAAACAAATTATTTCTATTTATCATATGTGTACCCCATTGATTAAATTTGCATTTATTACTTCTAAAATCTGTACCAAAAGCTGTACTACTTCTAACACAAAACGTTTATTGTTCAATCCACAGATCATTGCAACACATACAAACTTGAAATTTTACTATACTATTATACAATACTACATATGGTTAAACAACAGAGCTATCAAATACATAGCATCCATTACTGAAATGATAGTAAAATGGGTGAACAGCAGACATATAGAAACCTTTAATTACTACTCAATCACAATTCATTTACATCTCTGAATCTTTATAACATCTCACACCAATAATATCCAAAAACTTTGCTCTACATCTAGTAGCTTTCGTTGCAAATAGTGCAACCCTCTGAATCACATATGGGTCGGTTGAACGTAATAAATAACTCCGTTTTCTTTACTTCGTTTTAGTACATCTATACTGTACTACTTCTAATATAGATGTACTAAAACAAAGTAAAGAAAACAATGTAACATTCAAGCCTTTGTACAAATCTAATGCAGATGTAATTATGGCCAGAGCTACACCAAGCAGGAAATGACACTTTGAAAATGGTTTGAAAACTGTATATGTAGTGTGTCCGGGACCCAACAGTTGTCATTACTGTTATAAAGCGTTTTAAAGCAGTAGTGTAGTAGAACTTGCCTATGTCGATCTCTTAACCACAGTTAAAAGATCAGGTGTAGGCTGTGGGCTCAAGTACTTCCTTCTTCCTCACAGATTTCTCCCTCTGCTCTTGTAGAATTACTTCTGTGCTTACACCTTTTTCTCTTTGCCTTCTCTTTGTGGAGCTCTTGGCAGTGCCGGCCTTAAGGTGAGCGAGCTGGGCAGCTGCCCACGGCGCCAGGCTCAGGGGGGTGCCAAGCTGAGCTCAATAGTTGTGGGGTTTTTTTCAATGTATCGCCTGAAGTGAGCTAAGGTGGCAAAAAGCCTGTCTTTCAAGGTTCTATAGGTTGTTTGGGTCCTAACTACAAAAATTACCTTCCTTCAATTAGTTTTTGTCCTAACTACAAAAATTATCTTCTTTCAATTAGCTTTAAAGTGTGTTTCTTTTTCAATTTCCACGTTGATGTCATTTGTGCTTAGCAAAAATCAGTGGAACACAGCTTTATTTTGAGCCCACATTACTGAACGCTTAGCAGTTCAAATACCGTAAACACTATAGGAAAGGAAAGCAAATTCTCGTGCAAGCACTTGAGTCTTTGCTGACTCCTAGAGGGACGCCTGCTTTTGCTGATATTTTCTTGGCAGACTTTGTAGCGGGGTGGTTTGCCATTGCCTTCCCCAGTTGCGGTTACCTTTCCCCCAGCTAGCTGGGTACTCATTTTACCGACCTCGGAAGGATGGAAGGCTGAGTCGACCTGAGCCGGCTGCCTAAGAACCAGCTTCCGCTGGGATCGAACTCAGGCCGTGAGGAGAATTTTGGCTGCAGTTACTGCCGCTTACCACTCATCCACGCCACACAAGGCTGGACGTCTATAAGCACTATTTAAATAATAATAAAATAATGTAAGAGGTGAGCTGGATACATTTTTTTATTTATAACTTTTCTTTATTATTTTTAAGGATAAAAATAATGCATACTTTAAATAAAGAATGCTTGCCAAAAGATAGGAACTGCTACAAAACAAAAAAGTGTTACATGTAAGATCTGTGATAGTTCTACTGTATTGAATAGTTCACAGAATATGGATTTTCAAACTTTGGCTTGTGCAAATTGTAGCGCAGTGGCTGAGCAATTATGGTTTTGAGCAATGTCATTCTCAGTGGAGATCATACCTGCACCAGGCCTCTGGACGGCCCTGCATAACTGACTAACGAGGGATGGGCACAAAATGCACTCCTTGCCCGGGGCACTATTTATTCTAGGTCCTGCGTCTTAGAGAAAGATGTGCTGACCCACTTCTGGAGCTAGGTTGGAGATGTTGGTCCAGGCTCAAGGGTCTTGAAGTTAAGGTTCTCTGGCATCTTGGGTTCAGGGCTCTCTGTTTCTGCAGTGGTTCTTGGGCCTGGAAATTAATCTGATAGCATCGCTAGTTCTTCAGCTTCAGACTCCATGTCCAGGTTACTGCTGGACTCTGGTATAAGACCCTTATTTTTGTACAGCATACTACAGTCAAAGCATTCATTATCATTAGGTATCCAATTGTATTCTAACAGCAGTATTTGTAGGCTAATGGGCTAATTTAAACAAAGAGAATCATCATCATTTTTGTTTTCTTAAAATTGGTATTAAAACTTGTTTGCAAGCATATATACTTACATTGCTCCATACTGAAGTCAATTGTGTCATTGCCTTCCACGCTCGGCTAACTTGAGCACATCTTGCCAAATCAATTAAAGTTAAATGGTGGAAGACCTAGATTCAAAACACAGGTGCATATTAATACACACAGAATTAAGCAGGAAGATTTGTCCATAAGACATTAAACAACTCTGGATTTTACATTTCTCTTGGTCAAAAAAGTACAACCTTCCAACACAAACTATTGTTTTGAACCTTATTTTTGCAGTGTAGTATTAGACAGCCACGCAAGACAAATAAAAATGTCAGCCTAAGTAAAAGAAACTAACTCAGCATTCATTTTGTTTCCCTTTCTGATTCTTCATAATGAATGTCTTTTTAAATGTAGCAAAGCTCCCTAATCGTGCAGATTGCCCAGAGTTTCACACTAATGTGATCTGTGTCCAGGTGATTCCACATGTATATGAATTAACATAGAGAAATCCTACATTTTAGAAACTTGAGAGACAGAGGTCTCTGATCTCAGGGGTTTCCACGTATCCTATGCTCTGCTGGGCAGTGGGAGGAACAACAGAGGGGACTCTTGCATCTCCATCCTCCGTCTAGGCAATTTCCTGCTAAATAGCCCTTTCAGTACATCTAGTAGCATTGCGCTGCATGGGGCGGGGATGTGATCTGGGAGGGTGGTGGAGCCATGGTACCTCTCCACCCCACCCACCAGCATGCTCCCTTTCTCTTCATTTCCTTTGTTACCTGAGGTCCGAGCTTTGACCTTGGATGAGGAAGCTGCTGCAGAGCTTTTCACGATGGCTATGAGTCGGCGAGGGGCCCCCACAGGCTGGAGACATAAAAATCCCCACTGCGATTCCCACCCACCTACAACATAACTGTGTCTACGCTTGCTTGGGGATGGGGGTTATCTTATGATCCCTGGGATGCCCTCTCTGAGAGTTAGCAAAATAACTTATTTTTAATGATTTTTTTTCAAAAAAATCTAGATTTATTTCATAACACTATGTTAAACACATGTGATTCATTTTGTCTTCAAATCTTTAAATAAAATATTTAATATACAGGGACCAGGAAGGAAAGTGTTGATTGAAATCTTTTAGCATATTTAGCAAACCCTCCAAGGATACTACTATATCTTGAAAGGAAAGCCAGAATCATTATCCAGAGGAAGCTGTAAAATAGGTGAAAAAAATTCAATGTAAATTCTATAACAAACCATTGCTAAGAGCAATCAAGCTCTCTGCTGTGTCAGTTTTGGTGACATTTAGGAGTTTATTTTGGTGATATTTAGGAGCACCTGGTCAGCAAAGTCCATTTTCTCAGCCACTCGCTTTGCAAGGCAAACAGGATTAGACTTAGGAAATGGAACCATACTCATCTATCAATAAAGAATGAGAGATTCTGCAAACTTTGTCTCCCAAAGAGGAGTTTTGATTCTTTAATGGGAGTCAGACAGTCGAGATATTTTTATGCATTAAAATTTTTTTTGTGTTATTATTCATAAAACTAATATCCTGCCTTTCAGGATCCAAATCCTTCTAAGGCTGCTTACAAGTAACATAAAGACCTTAATGAAATCACTAAAAATATTAAAATATAATATTTTATATGGACCCTTCTCACAGGGCAGTGGGTGGTAGAAGACCCTGGAGGAGGTTCTATGTGGTCTTTGCCTGCTTCCTTCTCTTTTCCAGAGTCCTTCCCACAGGGCAGATGTTGTTTAGATTGTCCTGTCAGGGGAAAGGAAAGACCAGTTGGAGCAGCCTCTGAGGTGGGCTTTGCCTGTCTCCCTCTCCCTCTCCGGCCATAGCTAGACCTAAGGTTTATCCCTGAATCATCCAGGGGTCAAACCTGTTGATCTAGGTGACACACAGGGGCGAACCCTGTGATGTTCGCCCCTGTGCTCAGGCAGGGGTGAACCGTGGATGATCCCAGGAAAAACCTTAGATCTAGACGTGGCCTTTCTCTCTCTCTTCTGGGCTGACAATAAAATATGCCCCCACACAATATGCCTTACTAACATCATATATATATATATATATATATATATATATATATATATATTATATATATATATTCTATAAAACTGTAAGTTAAACCAGATCTTTTTGTATTTGTCTAGTAGATTTTCTGCTTTAGCATGGAGTCTTTAGAAAAATTAAAACTGCCCAGAGAGCTTTGGCTATTGTGCAGTATAGAAATGCAATAAATAAATAAATAAATGTTGAAACCAAAGAATCACCACACACACACAAAGTGAGGGCAAGGGCAGGAGAGATGTTATGTGCAAAGGCACAGAAAAACAGGAGGATTCCAAAATGCCAACCAGATTTCCCAGGATAAATCATTTTGTAATCTGAGTGCCACAACTAAAAAGACCCTGCCCACCCCAGGCCAACTGGGCCTCCAATGGCAACAGAATGTTAAGCAATGCCGATGATGATGATGATGATGATGATGATGATGATAAAGAAGAAGAAGAACAAGCAAACTCATGTGAAGTTGGTCCTTCAAATATCCTGGTCCTAAACTAGGCATAGTTTATAAGTAATAACCAGCACTTGAATTGTTCTTGAAAATGAATTTGGAGTAAATACAGATTTGAATAATAGAGGTATATACTCCAAAAGTTGAACCCAGGCAAAGCCCTGGCTGCTACATTTTGCACAACCTGGAGTTTCCAAGAACTTTTCAGATTAAGCCACATGCAGTATGTGTTGCAGTAATCTAATCTGGACGTGATTCAGACAAGTGTGACAATAGCCAGATGGCCTTTTCCAGGAAAAGGCATGAATGGCACACAAGCCAAAGCTCTGTGAAGGCACTCCTGGACACATTATCCAGGAGTAAAACTGGATCTATGAGTACCCTGAAATTGCAGATTAGACCTTCAGGACAGGGATGCAAGACATGTGGCCTGTGGGCTGCATGCAGCACCCCAAGACCGCCAGTCTCCGCCGCTGGCAAAAGAAAAGAAAGCAACAACAGAGAAAGCACGGAACAACTGTGGTCTGCCCCCTCTGTCACTGCCAATAATCCACCCTCAGCATACTTTGGGGGATGAATGTTTCCTTTATTACTTCTTAATCTGGAACCATAAAGCCTTCCAGGAGTGTCTCCCAGAGTGTTGCCTGGAAGACAATCTGGGAAAAACCTGTTGCTCTCTGCTGTTGCTGCTGTCAGTAAGATCAGCGAAGCGTTGCTTTCTCCAGAAAAAGTAAGCTGATACTTTAAAGTGGAGAAGAGGGAGGGAGAGCGAAGGAGGGGATGTTCATTATACTGTCAGTTGAGATGGGAGATGCAATGAGATTAAGTAAAATAGATGGGACGTGGGGTCTTCATTATGGAGTGGCATAAATAAATTGGGTTAAAGTGGGGAGTGTTTTTGTAAACAGGATGGGATGAGATAAAATTAATAAAATAAGATGACAGAAAATAATGGGATGGGATGGGGTGTTTATTATGGGATAGGATAAATAAAGCGGGTTAAATTGGGGAGTCTTCTATAAAAAGGATAGGATGATAAGAAATAGGATAGGATGGGATGGGAAGTGTTCATTATGAAAAGAATGGGATGAGAGAAAATGAATGAGAGAAAATCAATAGAAGAGCGTAACATAAGATAAAATAGAGTCCCTTTTTGGCTCTGGATATATTATATATAGTCAAAGGCTCAAACATTAATCAAACAGTCTGAGTCAAGGAGCCATTTCAGATTCAATATGTAAAACAGCTGAGGACAACTGCATTATTAGTTATGGTTCGAACATTTTATTGTATTGCACCCTTCAGCCAAATGCTCTCAGGGTAGCTAACAAAAAAGACAAGTACTATGCCCTTCCCTTACTTCTACTCACAGGCAAAAAAGTGTTCATTCACATCACTAGAGCAGCAATTGCTTTACTATTTAACGCATTTGGAGAATAGGAGGAGATTATCTTTTTCCCCCAGTTCATTTTCAACTGTGTTAAACATCAGGTTTAAATCTGAATACAACTTCCATGTGAGAGGCATATGTATATTCCATGAGTTATGTTCTAATCATCATGGTGCTCTGATATTATGTGAATATAAAAACATCAGAGAAGCCATGCTAGATTAGACAAAGGGTCCATCTAGTCCAGCAGTTCACACAGTAGCCTCAAATTCCCTTCCTGAAAACATCAATTCAGGCACAGGTATCTGTCCTATATCTTCCGAAGTGAAGACCATTGAGAAGAATTCCTTATGCTTCTCTGTAATCTCCTTGTCCTCCTTCATTACTTCTTTAACTCCATTGTCATCCAACGGTCCAATGGTCTCTCTAGATGGTTTTCTGTTTCTGATATATTTAAAGAATTTTTTATTCTTGGCCTTAATATCGTTAGCAATATGCTCTTCAAAATACATCGCCTTTGCACAACTGGTGACCTCATGTGGATTTATGCTTCCTAGAATCCCTAAAAAGAACACCTTCCACTTTTGTCCAGTCAATGTTCTCTACCACTCCAAACCCAAGCTGAAGAATATGCTTGCCAAGGATCTCTTCTACAGGCTTTTTTATGGATATTCCTGCTGTTTCTGTTTTATAGCAACAGGTGCAAGATACGTTTTACAGTAGATGAAGCCCAAAATATGTTCCTTCTGACACAACCTGCTTTTGCCTCTCCTTTGAGGCGAAGGGATAGCAGCTGGTGCCAGAGAGAGCAAGGGGGGGGGGAAGAGATGGGACTGGGATTTAAGTTCCTTCTAATAAAAAAATTGGGAAACTTGGGATGGAGAAAAAATGATGCTTGAGCTTGTTGAGCTTCTCCATTTTCTATCTTAATGCTCACCTGACCTCATTTTCACTCCTAAATGTGCTCATATTTTTTTTAAGAAGGGAAAGTGCACATTTTCTAACATGAGAAATGCACATTTTCCAAGTACACTTTGCACTATATGCTAAAGCATGAAAATGCAGTGAGGGGTAGGGGAATGCACACTTTCAGAATGTGGTTTGAATGTGGTTTGTGCAAGTGTACACTTTCGAATGTGAAAGCAAACTTGGGAAATTGTGGAAATTTCCCAAGCATTACACTCCTGTATTTGGAATGGAAGGAAATTTTTCTACATCCCTACACAAAACAGCACTCCAGCAAAGGAGATCATTACCTTGTCGTGGTGCTGGAGCTTGAGCACCTCAAGGATGCCATGAGCTAAACCGTGAAGGGACACCCAAGACAGGAAGGTCATGGTAGAGAGGTCAGACTAAATACGATCCCTGGGGAAGGTAATGGCAACCCACCCCAGTATTCTTGCCGTGTAAACTAAATGGATCAGTACAACCAGAGATATGTCGGTATACCATCGGAAGATGGGACCCCCAGGTCGGAAGATGGTCAAAATGCTACTGGGGAGGAACACAGGGTAAGTTCAACTAGCCCCAGATGTGATGACGCAGCTAGCTCAAAGCCGAAAGGACGGCTAGCGGCTGACGGTGCTGGTGGTGAACGACGAATCCGATGTTCTAAAGATCAACACACCATAGGAACCTGGAATGTAAGATCTATGAGCCAGGGCAAATTGGATGTGGTTATTGGTGAGATGTAAATATAGATATATTGGGTGTCAGTGAACTGAAATGGACTGGAATGGGCCACTTCACATCAGATCACCACCAGATCTACTACTGTGGACAAGAGGATCACAGAAGAAACGGAGTAGCCTTCATAATTAATAATAAAGTGGCTAAAGCAGTGCTTGGATACAAAACAAAAAATGATAGAATGATCTCAATTCGAATTCAGGGTAAGCCATTTAACATCACAGTGATCCAAATATATGCCCCAACCACAGATGCTGAAGAAGTAGAAGTAGATCAGTTCTATGAGGATCTGCAGCACCTACTGCATAATACACCAAAAAGAGATGTTATTTTCGTTACAGGAGACTGGAACGCCAAGGTGGGTAGTCAAATGACATCTGGAATTGCAGGTAAGCATGGTCTAGGAGAACAAAATGAAGCGGGACATAGGCTGATAGAATTTTGCCAGGACAACTCACTGTGCATAGCAAACACTCTCTTCCAACAACCTAAAAGACGGCTTTATACATGGATTTCACCAGATGACCGACACCGAAATCAGATTGACTACATTCTTTGCAGCCAAAGGTGGCGGACATCTATACAGATGGTAAAAACAAGACCTGGAGCTGACTGTAGTTCAGATCACGAACTTCTTATTGCACAATTTAGAATCAAACTAAAGAGAATAGGGAAGACCCACAGATCAGTTAGATATGAGCTCACTAATATTCCTAATGAATATGCAGTGGAAGTGAAGAATAGATTTAAGGGACTAGATTTAGTAGATACGGTCTACTATGGACAGAAGTTCGCAACATTGTCCAAGAGGTGGCAACAAAAAATGTCCCAAAGAAAAAGAAAACCAAGAAGGCAAGATAGCTGTCTGCTGAGACACTAGAAGTAGCCCAAGAAAGAAGGAAAGCAAAAGGCAACAGTGATAGGGGGAGATATGCCCAATTAAATTTAAAATTCCAGAGGTTAGCCAGAAGATATAAGGAATTATATTTAAACAAGCAATGTGAGGAAGTGGAAGAAGACAATAGAATAGGAAGGACAAGTGACCTCTTCCAGAAAATTAGAAACATCGGAGGTAAATTCCAGGCAAAAATGGGTATGATCAAAAACAAAGATGGCAAGGACCTAACAGAAACAGAAGAGATCAAGAAAAGGTGGCAAGAATATATGGAAGATCTGTATAGGAAGGATAATAATATCGAGGATAGCTCAGATGGTGTGGTCAGTGAGTTAGAGCCAGGCATCCTGAAGAGTGAGGTTGAATGGACCTTAAGAAGCATTGCTAATAACAAGGCAGCAGGAGACGAAGGTATCCCAGCTGAACTGTTTAAAATACTGCAAGATGATGCTGTCAAGGTGATGCATGCCATATGCCAGCAAATTTGAAAAACACAAGAATGGCCATCAGACTAGAAAAAATCAACTTATATCCCCATACCAAAAAAGGGAAACATTAAAGAATGTTCAAACTATCGGACAGTGGCACTTATTTCACATGCCAGCAAGGTAATGCTCAAGATCCTGCAAAGTAGACTCCAGCAATTCATGGAGCGAGAATTGCCAGATGTACAAGCTAGGTTTAGAAAAGGCAGAGGAACTAGAGACCAAATTGCCAATATCCTCTGGACAATGGAGAAAGCCAGGGAGTTCCAGAAAAACATCTATTTCTGTTTTATTGACTATTCTAAAGCCTTTGACTGTGTGGATCATAACAAACTGTGGCAAGTTCTTGGTGGTATGGGGATACCAAATCATCTTGTCTGCCTCCTGAGGAATCTGTATAACAAACAAGTAGCAACGGTAAGAACAGACCACGGAACAACGGACTGGTTTAAGATTGGGAAAGGAGTACAGCGGGGTTGTATACTCTCACCTTACCTATTCAACTTGTATGCAGAACACATCATGCGACATGCTGGGCTTGACGAATCCAAGGCTGGAGTTAAAATCGCAGGAAGAAACATTAACAATCTCAGATATGCAGATGACACCACTTTGATGGCTGAAAGCGAGGAGGAGCTGAGGAGCCTTATGACAAAGGTGAAAGAAGAAAGTGCAAAAGCTGGGATGCAGTTAAACCTCAAAAAAACCAAGATTATGGCAACCCGCTTGATTGATAACTGGCAAATAGAGGGAGAAAACGTGTAGGCAGTGACAGACTTTGTATTTCTGGGCGCAAAGATTACTGCAGACGCTGACTGCAGCCAGGAAATCAGAAGACGTTTACTTCTTGGGAGGAGAGCAATGACAAATCTTGATAAAATAGTTAAGAGCAGAGACACCACACTGACAACAAAGGTCTGCATAGTTAAAGCAATGGTATTCCCCGTAGTAACCTATGGCTGCGAGAGCTGGACCATAAGGAAAGCTGAGCGAAGGAAGATAGATGCTTTTGAACTGTGGTGTTGGAGGAAAATTCTGAGAGTGCCTTGGACTGCAAGAAGATCAAACCAGTCCATACTCCAGGAAATAAAGCCAGACTGCTCACTTGAGGAAATGGTATAAAAGGCAAAACTGAAGTACTTTGGCCACATAATGAGAAGGCAGGATACCCTGGAGAAGATGCTGATGCTAGGGAAAGTGGAAGGCCAAAGGAAGAGGGGCCGACCAAGGGCAAGATGGATGGATGATATTCTGGAGGTGACAGACTTGACCTTGGGGGAGCTAGGGGTGGCGACAGCCGACAGAAAGCTCTGGTGTGGGCTGGTCCATGAAGTCACGAAGAGTCAGAAGCGACTGAACGAATAAACAACAACACACAAAACAGCAAGATATTGCACAGCAACTTTTAAAAAAGAAAAAGTTACTGACCTGAGCTATTGCTCTTTCTGGCAACTTTGTCAAAAAGTCTTTTCCTGATCTGAAGTGTAATAGTAACATGGTTTCTTCAACATGATGTCTTAAGACGGAGTGACGCTTCTCAGAGTGACGTCTTTCACGCCCCTCAGCATGAAGTCCTTCAGCAAAAATAAGTTCCTCAGTCTTGCCTTCCACATGCTGTAAAATATACATATAAAATACAACCAACATTTTCTTCATTCAAACTACATTCTGGTTTTGACCAGTAAATTTAATAAATTAAGGGCGATACTACACATTACATTAAACAGGCTTTTAAAATGCTAATTGCATCAACAGGTGATAATTCATGCAATCAGAATAGGTGCGAAAGGGAGGATTTAACCATTTCCCTGCTTAACCTGGAAGAAGGGTACTGCACTGACCACTTAGGACCCATTCACACGATCACAGGAGAGGGAGCGTAACGTATCCATGAAGTGGGGAGGTGTAGGAAACTATCGCACAACTATTACCTCACGGAGCACCATTGATTCCTTATCCCCTTCCTGCTCCATGGATACTTTTTCAGACTCCCGCCACAGCGCCCATGTATCTCAGCAGGTGCTGTGGATCAAATCGGGCTGTGATTGCCACCCCAGCTATCCAGTGGGTTGTGCAACTACAGAAAAAGCTCGTGGCAAGAAGGGCATTGCCAGAAGTGGCAGCTGCTCTTGCCAGCATACTCTATGGTCTCTGCCATTTTTTTGAGGCCAAAATCCCATGGAGTTCCCATTATACAACATGGGGACCATGGTGGATGCCCGCTATCCTGAATGCAGAAGTGGATGTGGATATTTCAACGACCATGTGTGTGGGGGGGAAACACTTGCCACACAAACCACTAACCCACCATGGATCGCATGTTTGAGTGACCCATGGTGACTTAGCGAACAAACCCTCAGTCTCATTTATTATTATTATTATTATTATTATTATTATTATTATTATTATTATTATTATTATTATTCAACACACTAACCTAGTCAGTGTACTGAGAGAACAACTGTGTAGAGCTTTACTGCTGAGGAGTTCATCTGAAGGCAAACTGTTTTTTAAAAGTTCAGAAAAAGGGAGCTACAACTAACCATCCTGAAATGGTATGAAGACTGTCCAGACCACATTCCAAAGTGGGACATAGGAGGAGGCACAAATGAGGCAAAGAGCAAATTGCGGCAGTACTGCAAAATCTTGAACTGATGGAGGTCACAGGCAGAAATGGTCCCCAAACAATGTCAAGAAGAAAAACAACAAGGACACAAGAGGCAACTATTGTACCAGTAACGGCTTTATTAGGCAAGGTACTGACTTGCCCAGGAAAAGTAGACTGGGCAACTTCCCAAGGAGGAATTCAATTGAACTCTGTTGCATGCTTCTTTCCTATGAGAATTAGCATGTAGTAACCTGAAATTGTTTTCTAGTTGTTTTTAGGAATAAGATAGTTCCACGAAGCCAGTTCAGAATTAAGCACTCTTGGGATGTGTTTGGAGCCATATTGTGTTGGATGCTGAGCAGACTAGCTTCACTGACTGACAGGGTCAGCCCTCCCATGAGGAAGGGTGAATCCCCACTTCAGGTGGCGGTGCAAGGAATTTTGCACTCCCAACCCACATCAGGAGGACCCCATGCCGCCACCTCCAGTGGGTGCTCCAGAGAGCCCCACCGATTACTCTCCTGCTGTGGCATTTGCGCAATATGAAATAGGGCTGGCCGGGCTCTCTGGAGCAGCCCACCTTATGCACTTCATAAGGTGTAAAAGCAGAGCCAGCCTCATGTGAAGTGGGAGGAAACTCCTGCATGAGGTGACAGGGAGTGGGAAGAGTGGCAAATCCATGCCACCACCCATCGCACCACGGCCTGCTCCAGGAGGGCTCACCTGGTTATCCTGGGCAAGGCAAGGGTTAACAGCTCTTGCTGATGCTGTTCTTCAGCGTGCCTGCATTTGCTGTGGCCAGTGCCTGCGCTGTTACTTTTGTCGTTGTCGTCGTCCTCCTCCTCCTCTTCCAGTTCTGAGAAGGAGCCACGTGGGTGGGCTTGCGGCTGCCTTCTTGAAGGCAAGACTCAAAGGAGAGGAAGAGGCTGAAGAGGAGAGCCTGGAGTGCTGCGTTCTGAGGAGCAACCTCTAAGTCCAACCTATGTTGATTCAGAAGTAAGTCCCAATAGGTTCAATTGCTAATTAGGAAGGCAACAGACTGGAGAAGGCTGGTTTAGAGGAAGAATGACCTGTAAACAGCCCTTACCAAGATTCCATCCTCTCTTCGTAATTGCAGCCCTCCACTTGTTTTCATTAACACTTTATAAAAAGGCAGAACTTTGAGGGAAAGTTTTATGCTTACTTTTTATATTGTAATTTATAATGCGTTTTGTGATTTAAATTGTTGTGAACCACCTAGAGAGCTTCGTTGTAAGAGTTGGTTTGTGCCAGCTTTTAAGATTTATCACACAATCCTATGCATGTTTACTCAGAAGTAAGCCCCGATATGTTCAGTTGCCAGTTGGGCTTTCTCCAAGGTAAGTGTGCATAGGACTGCAGCCTTAGCTGCCTTCCCAAAGCCTCTGTAAATTTAATCTCAAAACCAGGTATTTTAATTACATAATTAAATGTTCACACCAGATGTACACACCATCCAACTGACAAATGCCATCAGGGCCATTAACATTAGCAGAAGACTTTGAGGACCAGACCTGCCCCCATCACTTTTCACAAGGTAAGTGTACAATTTGTAGATGGGTGAGAGCATCGTCATAAAAACTCATCTTAGTCCTATGTACATCTTTTCTCTAAGACATTCTTTGTTCTGTCGCTTCTTTACTGGTGATAGTTTCATTACCTAGTCAAGTTTATTGGGGGGGGGGCACAATGTTTTGAATTGCTTCAGGCAGCAAAATACCTCGGGCCAGCACTGTGCAAAGGTGTCACTTTCATTTTCTCTCACTTTCTTTTTTAAGCAAAGAAGGTACATAACAATGTAGATCAAAATGGATGAAAATTGAGTTAAATATCTTTTGAGGAATAGTTATGAAGAGAAGTTTCTGGTGCTCTTGATAAGAGTTCCCTATCATGCTGTTCAAATAACTGTCCAAAAAGTATGTGAGAAAGAGCGTTGGCCCTGCTCTTGAGACATGCAGTGGCACAGTTTTCTCCCTCAAGCCTACAGGCTGCAAGGCTACTAGCTTCCCAAATGGTTTACTGGTAACAAACTGTAGCAAAGTAAAAATGTTTCTTTCTGGTACCTTGCAGTCATACTGTCTAATTAAGATCCACTGGGGGGTGGGGGGAAGGAGCAAGGAAGATACTTCAGGGATAGAAGGCATGACAACTCCAAAATGTATAATTCTGTTCATGGATGCAAGAACAGTAATTGTGTACAACTAGCTTTTGTGCCATTTCCCCTCCCCCTCTCCAATTTTTAAAGACTGAAATGCCTCTTCTAAGGCTTAGTTACTAAGCCCCTGAGATGGTTTCGGCCCTCAGGCTGAAAGACATTAAACACCCCCTGCCCTATCTTAATCTATGATATGGACTACTGGGCAGTTATAAGTCATGCTATGTGGTTTGTATGAAACTGAATTACTCTGTACTTAATTGCATTATTTAACTATATATTCCTAATTTATACTGTACGTGCTTACTCAGATCAGAAGCAGCAGGGACTAAAGACTGTGGATTTAAAATTAAATTTACACAAATGTATGCATTGTAAGCACACTGAATGAATTAAATCATCTTAGATAACATACCTCTATATATCTTTTAGCAGCTTTAGCCTTTCTAGTAAAAGCACTCTCTTTTTTCCAAGCCATTAAGATTATCTTCTGTAGAGTACAATCAAAGACTTTTCCTATTCTTTTTGCTGCTCCTGGGGAAAAAACAATTTGAAAAACATGGACCTTATTAATAAACAATCACTTCCATTTACTACAAATCTGTTCGTTTGAAGAAGTTGGTTTGATACATAAACATTCTTGTTGAATCAGAATTACTCTCTGGTCTAGATCAGACAATGGGCAGAATCCAACAGGGTGATTATGATGGTCTTGTAGGCCCCTTCCAACTCTGCTATTCTATGATTCTTTGTTAACTTTCATTTACAACTAACGTAGGGCTCTAAGGACTTTTTGTAAATGAAATTTACATTTAGTTGTAAATGAAAGTTAACAAAGAATCATAGAATAGCAGAGTTGGAAGGGGCCTACAAGATTATGGCTCTACAGATTCTCTTTCACCCTGCCAATTCCTGTCTGCAAAGTTACCCCCATATCTGGACAGGGATAACCTGATTTCAGTAGTCTAGGCTCTGGAAATCTCCAGGTTAGTTTACTGCAATGCGGTCTACCTAGGGTTTTGAAGGCGGCTCAGAAATAGCAACTTGTACAAAATTTGGCAGCCAGATTAATAGTGGGGGGGTCAGAAAGACTGAGCATATTTGCACTGGCTGCCTGTACATTTCTGAGCTCAAGCTGCCAATTTTGACCCATAAAGTCTTACAAAGCTTGAATCCAAAATACCTGCCAGAATGGGTCTCCTAGTGTGAACTTATCCATATGAACCTACTATGATCAACAACTGAGACCTCTTTTGGGGCCCTCCTCCCGGACAGGTTTGGAGAATGGCTAAAAGGGAAAAGTCTTTCTTCGTGATGGCCCCCTAACTGTGGAATGCCCTTTCCAGTAAGGTCCACCTAGTTCCCACATTATCATCTTTTCGGCGCCAGGTTAAGACTGTCCTCTACTCCTAGGCATTTGGCAGCATGTGATGCAACTTCTTAATTTAGTTGTTTTGCTAGGTTTTGGCATTTAATTGCTTTTAGCTGTTGTAAATTGTTTTAATGCTTCCTGCTTGAGTCTGTTTTAGAGGAAAGTATCAAATAAATCTAATAAACAAGTAAGAATTATTTTCACTGTCGTAAACTTTTCTTTATTGTAAAAATTAATTTAAAGAATACATGACCTTTTTCGGTCAGAGACCTAGAAAAATGGACTGGAAATTCCGAGCCCTAGAGGAAATAGTCGACTCCAGATTTCATCTTGTCAGGTTTATATATGTCTCAAAGTAGTGGCAGCTAATCCAACAGCAGGAAAAATTCTAGGTGGCATGCAAATATTATCATCCTCATTTTATCTAGCTGCCGTTAACACATAACTGACAGCATAATATTGTTCAGAAGGAAGCTTTATTGAGTTCACTGGGATTTTCTCTTGGGTAAGTGTACATAGGATGGCAGCTTAAACTACTTCAACCATCCAAATATATAAGAGCTAAATCCTGTTCTTCATTCTGAAAAGCCAGCAGCATGTATGAACAGTTCTTTTAAAATTTCTGAGTGTAGTCAATAGAACTATCTGTATAAATATCATAGGCGTGTGCAGCTCATTTCATTAGGCTGTGCACCTTAAAGGCCCCAATTGGAGCGGAGGAGAGGAAAGCATGGTTTCTGCTATCCCCTCCACTGTGGGAGAGAAGTTGGGCTGTGGGGATGAGACACAGGGATGTCCATGCAAAGCAGAGTCAGCCAGGGATGCCACCTCATCGAGTCTGCTCCTTCTGCCTCCTGTTCTGTCCCACCCTCTTTATTCGTGCACCCGAGCTCTGAATCCTGTGGAGGGGGGTGGCAGGCAGCAGGCATGCCAGCAGGAGTCTCGAGTGCCTTGGTGCTCCTCAAGAAGGAGGGGGAGCCCAGAAAATAATGCAAGTCCGGCCCAAGGCAGGTCACTGCCTAAAGTGGAAACCCGTCGTGCATCTCTCCCCTCCCCTCCCTCAGCCACGCAATCCCCTGCTCCCCTCGGCCTTTCTGCCTTCTGGATCCACACTGCGCAGATCCTATGCAGAAAGACCTTACAGAGAGAGGCAGTATGCTGGTGATGCAGGTGTGCATGTCCCTGCTAAGGAAAATAAAGTAAGCCAGCTGGCCCGCAGGGGCAGGAAGCAAGGCACAGCACCTGCTTCATTCCTGTTAAGGCCAGTCCCGGAAAGTGTGCTGATTGCAGCAGTGGGGGTGGGTGGGGAAGCAGAGCTCCCCCTGAAGATATTAGGGTGTGCCTGGGCACACCGGGCACACCCCTTGCGCACACCTATGATAACTATGTCTGAAGGAGGGGAGACAGGGGGGAGACAGGATAATCCAGCTGTATGTTGTCTATACATTAGATATAGAATGAATTATCTGTGTAAGGGTGTAATCCTATGCTTTTTTTGAATGAAAAAACTCCAAGCATGCCCCAGCCAGCATTCTGGGAGTGCATGGCTGGCTGGGGCATGCTGGGAGTTATAGGACTTTATTCTGTCTAAACATGCATAGGATTGTGCCCTAAAATAAGGTTCAGGATTTGGAAGATTATTTTGTTCTTGTGCTCATAAAAAGTCTTAACATTTAAATATTTATATTGAGAATTGATTAATATGGCTCATATCTATAATTCAGCCTTGTTTGGTTGGAATAGACAACAATTAAATAAGTTCTCCAACATGATTTTATGTACATTTTTAAAACAGGCCTATTAAGCAATGACACATACAAATAAATTTGTCACATTGCTTGCAAGCCAAGCCAACCCACTTTTTTACAAGCATGTCAGTTTTCTGCTGTAAGAACTAAAACTTTTGTTTTTGTCTTTTTACAGTAAACATAGTGGCAACATTCAGATATTATGTAATAAGTCAGAATTCTTTAGAATTTTACTTATTGGGAATAAGCAGGCGTGCTGGTGCATGCTGCATGATTTCTCCCGATTGCTTCCTCCTGCCAACAGCTAAATGAGCCAGGGACTCTTCATCTCTGGTTTGTATATTAAGAAGTCTGAACAGGTTGTCTGGTTTGTTCCTTTCCAAATAAGCCATATAAGCCAGGGAACGACTGAACAGCTTGCACTAGCACACTTACTTGTTCACAATGAGCCAAAATTGGAAAGCTCTCAGCCTAACATCTCAAAAGCTTGTTGTAAGGCTAAAAAATCCTCATGTGATGTCCAAACTGTCACATCCAAATGTGGCCAGTAACCTATTGGGCACATTCATGTGTAACAGTAAACCAGAATTTAGAATTACATACATGAACAGGACTCCCCACTCCCCACCTGTGTAGCTGGCAAGCAGAATAAACCAGGCTTCCATTTTCATTAATAGGATTACTGGTTTGTCATTACTTGTGAGCCAGGAACAGAGGTTATAATAAACTGTAGTTTATAAAATATACCACATAAAGAATCTGCTGTTCAGAGTTGGTCTGTTTAGCAACTGATTAGAATTTATTTTAAATGACAGTTAAGAACATAAGTAGTGCCATGCTGGACCAGACCAAGGGTCCATCTAGTCCAGCCCTCTGCTCGCACAATGGCCAACCAGCCATTGGCCAGGGATGAACAAGCAGGACATGGTGCAACAGCACCCTCCTACCCATGTTCCCTAGCAACTGGTGCACACAGGCTTATTGCCTCAAATGCTGGAGACAGCACACAACCAACAGGGCTAGTAGCCATTGATAGCCTTTGCCTCCAGGAATTTATCCAACCCCCTTTTAAAGCCATCCAGATTGGTGGCCATCACTGCATCTTGTGGGAGTGAGTTCCATAATTTAACTATGCACTGTGTGAAGAAGTACTTCCTTTTATTTCCCCTGGATCTCCCACCAATCAGCTTCATGGGTCGTCCCCTGGTTCTAGTATTTTGAGAGAGGGAGAGAAATGTCTCCCTATCCACATTCTCCATACCATGCATAATTTTGTACACCTCTATCATGTCTCCCCTTAGCCTCCTTTTTTCCAAGCTAAACAATCCCAGTTGATGTAACCTTCCCTCATAGGGGAGATGCTCCCTATTTTAGTTGCCCTTTTCTGCACTTTTTCCAGCTCCATAATATCCTTTTTGAGGTGTGGTGACCAGAACTGTACAGAGTATTCTAAGTGTGGTTGCACCATAGATTTGTATAAGGGCAGTATGATACTGGCAGTTTTATTGCTTTTCTTATAATGCCTAATATGGAGTTTTTCTTGAGTTGCATGTAACAACAAACCAGGATTCTGCTGAACTGAAATTACATTTTCAAAGAAGGCGAGGTAATGGAGGAGTGCTGAAGTGCAGGCACATTCCTGCTTGTGCATGTAAACTAGGATGATCATATGAAAAGGAGGACAGGGTTTCTGTATCTTTAACATTTGCCTAGAAAAAAGAATTTCAACAGGTGTCATTTGTATGCATGCAGCACCTGGTGAAATTCCCTCTTCATCACACCAATTAAAGCTGCAGAAGCCCTGCCCTCTTGACCACTTACAAATTTCACCTGGTGCTGCATGCATACAAATGACACCTGCTGAAATTCTCTTTTCTATACAACAGTCAGATATAGGAACCCTGTCCTTCTTTTCATATGTAAACCTGATGTAAACATAAATTACAGTCTACTGTTATATGCAAATTCAACCAGAGGGCCTGTTCAGACAACACTCTAAGCCACAGTTAGGCCTCTAACCATTTTGTAGCAAATGGTTAGTGTGTTTAAACCGTGGTTAAGTAGCCACCATGGTTAGAAATGGTTCACACAACACGGTAAGTCATGGTTCACACGACACACTAAGCCATAATGTTTAGCTCAAAATGCTTAACCACCGTGGCTTAGTGTGTCTTCGGAACAGGGTCATCATGACCGGGCTTTGAACAACTGTTAGAAAGTTTAAAAATGAAGCGGTTAGTTGAGGGTCAAATACTCTTTCTATAAAAACTTTCTATAAAAAGACTTACGTTCCTGTTGTTTTTTGCGTAAAAGAATACAAGCGTTCCAACTTTTTAATATCAATTTTAATAATTTTCTTTCATAGAAGCATTTTGCAAAAGACAACTTTCTCTGTAGCATTTCTTCAGCAATTTTCTTCATAGAACAATATTTTATCCATGCACTGCAATTATTAAGCAATAATAATAATATATTAATGAAGCTTTTTAACTGAATGAAAGAAGATCCAAAAAAACTGCAATTTCATAGAAAGCATATGGAGAATATATTCATCCAAATAAAAATAAAGGCTTAGAGAAGTGGTGGACGACTTGTGGCCTTCCAGATGTTCTAGCCTCTGCAACTCCCACCAGCCTTAGCCAGCATAGCCAATGTTGAGATCTGGCTGGAGTTATAGCCAAAACACCTGGACAGCCACCAACTGCCCATTCCTAGTTTAAAGTTATGTTATTTTCAATGAAGTGCCTGTTGTTTTGCCAAGATTGTGCTTTTTCTTCTGCTTAATCTGTTTGCTGTTTAATGAACATTACATTTTATCTTGTAATGTTATAACTAGCCAGGAAAACTACACCATTTAGTATGAGATTAAGGGCACAATTCATAGGATGCTTTGGATTTTCCCTCATGAAGCTGTAGACACTGCTATGACTTCGGGATGGGGACTCCAAGATCCAATCCCTCTTCCCACCCCCTCACAGCCACCACAGAAAGGACTGCATGCCTCCTATCTAAGCTCACAAAATGGCCTTGAATGATCTCATAGAGGTCAAAAGGAGGGTGCTTCAATGGGCAGAGAGGGGAGAGGAGAGGCCCAGATACAAAAAATCCTACGGCCTCTCCATCCCCAGCCCTCTCCTAGAAGCTTGACTTCTCTGGACAGACTCAGAGGTCTGTCTAGAGTAGGAAAAGCAGGACAGGGCTCCTATATCTTTAACAGTTTGTCAAGAGGGCAGGGCTCCTGCAGCTTTAACTGTGGTGATGAAGAGGTGCTGCACACCTGCTGAAATTCCCTTTTCTATACAACTGTTAAAGATACAGGAGCCCTGTCCTCCTTCTCATAAGGTCACCCTAATCGAGTGGGCAGTAGCCTAGTAGGATTGTGCCCTAAGATATGAAATCAGGGGGCGTGGAATCTATCTATGGATCACTTCTCCTGGGGCCAGAAGTCAATATTGGAAACTAGCTTTGCTTAAAAGTCTCCTGAAGAGGTTTATAAGCACATTATGGTATAAGTAGCCTGTGGATGGCTCACATTGCCATACGATAATGATGTGTTATAGAGAGGGAAGAGGGAAAGGCATATATACAGAGAATCCACTGCATTTTGCACTACACACACAAAAAGAAGATCAGAAGGAGAAAGATTCCCCAAAACCAGGTGGAGGTGCATTTGTGAGTGATGTCTTAGCCTTATAGTAACTCTGTAAAGTAGGTAAGGCTGAGGTGATGACTTGCTCAAGGCAACCCAGTGAGTTTCACATTTGAACCCATATTTCCATACTTGATCTGTTGTGCCAGACATGGTTCACAGTTGGATCAACAATGGATATGCAGTCTAATTTCACCATAATATATATGCAAAATATCCAGTTAGACTATCTAATGCTATTGTTTACTCTAATAGCATAATGCTCAGAAGGTGTGGTCCCAATGATAGCCATTTATGTCAGGACGAGGTCTGAGTGTGGGCACCGATGCATGTCACTGGTCAAGGCCTTGGACTTGATTCTCTTCTACTCAAGACTGTGGTTGCTATATCAGCACTCAAGCTCATAGACTGAACCTTTTCTATTACTACAGCATGGCATAAAGCACAGTAAATTTGTCACATTTCAGATAAATGAATTTATATAATAAAAGTAACCATATACTTACTCAAAGCACATTCTCTTCAACCTGGTACTATAAAAGTCCCATGCTTTATCACACAACTCTGTTGTCATCTAAAAAGTAATTGCACATAAACTACATCAAAATGGGGAAGATATCCATTGTTAACAAAACAAAAATAAAATCTTGTAGTGTTTTTTCATATAATTCACTGGACCCATTCAGAAGGCACCTTTAACCATGACTTTAACTATGGTGAGTAAGGCTTTTTGCTTTATTCACCATGGTTAAAGCCATGGTTTAAGGTGTCTTCTGAACACATCCTGGCTATCTCATAAATCTTTGGGTCAAAGCAAACTAAGGGCCTTGCTAGACCTACCTGATAATCCGGCTGGGAGTCAGGGCGATGGCGCGCTGCAACTAGTGCACGCCGTCGCCCTTTTCCACACGACAAGACGCGATGGGGCAAGGGGAAGCCCCGTCGCATCCGCCATTTTTGTTTACAATTAAAGGGCCATGTGCGCAGGAGCGCACCGCCGGAAAGGTAAGTAGTTTTTAAAATAAATATAGGGTCCCCGCTCCCCCTGCCCCTGATTCCCCCCCCACAATGCCTGATGGCCCCCCTGGCCACTCGCTCACCCGTCCTCCCCCCTCCCCTATGCCCTGTCCCCCGTCCTTCTTCTCCCATCCCCCTTCCTCCATGTCCGTGCCCTGTCCCCCGTCCTTCTTCCCCCATCCCCCGTCTGCCATGTCTGTGCCCTGTCCCCCATCCTTCTTACCCCCCTCTCTCCTGCTGGGTCTGGCCTTTCCCCCGGCCCCTATCTCCCCCCGTGATTCCCCCCCAGCCCAATGGGCACAGCGCTCCTCTGTGGCTTGTCCCGGCTACTCGTGAGTAAGCAAGCAGCCAGGAAAAGCCATGGACCCTGCTAGACTTTCCACAGCCCCAGCCTGAGGCCAGGGCTGCGGAAAAGCCGGGCCATAAGCAAATCCGCTTATCCCGGCTTAAGGGAGGACTTAGCCCAGCCTGACCCCAGAATCCCCTGTGCGTCATCTGGATGCACAGGAGGGAGACCGGGTCTCACACCGTGCTAAGGCCTCATCTAGCAATGGCTTTAGAATACAAATAAGGTATAATTCTTTGTAAAAGGCATTAGGGGTCAGCAATTGTTCTTATTCTACTGCAGGAAACATTTAATAATAATTACCAGCTGATCATCATCAAGTCCCAAAAGGGTGTGTAAATACGTTTCTGAAATCACTTTTAGCCTTAGGCTTAAGGCTGGATCAATACACATATTCCTGGGGAAAATATTTATGATTATTACTTTTTTAAATCCACATTATCAGCTTCTATTCACTGAAAACACCAATAGCACCATTGTTCAAATTGTATTAATGAACCATTACATCATAGATAACATTCTGATTTCTGGAAGTTCAACATTAGTACTGATACTTTTAAACATTTTATATTTTTTAAATTTTATATTTTTGAATTTCTGTTTCTTCAGAGATAATGGCCCAGTGTGTACATAATGACAACCTAGGTTAAAAAACAAACAAACCTGGTTATCATGAATGAGCTAGCCTGCTAGCTCACAATGCTGTGTCTCTGTCAGCAGGAGTAGCGAAACAACACAGGGTCTCTCTGTTACGACGTTGTTTAGCATGACATATGAACTTGGAAATCAGACTTACCTCTCCCTGAGAAACCAGAGAAATAGCCCATGGTTTGTTCTTGTGTTGTTTCTCTTGCTTATTGAAGGAAAGAAAAATCAGAGTTCTGGGTTCACACACATCATACTAAACAACCCAGGGATGGTGTGTCACTGGGTTGTTTATCCCCCTCCCACTGGCAGTGGGAATAATCAAGTAACATGAACTAGCACATTGGCTCATTTACGATAAGGCTATAAGAAAAAGAGGCTACTAGCTCTGGTGCTATGAAATGTCAAAAGAAATTTCTTTATTTTTATCCAAAATATAAAAATATAAAAATGTTCAAAAAAACCTTTCAACCAAACTTGTACAACGCTCAACGTTTCGGATCCGGAGATCCTTCGTCAGGAGCTGTACAACAAAATAAATTACTTTTTGAAGTAATTATAAATTTAAAACCTTCTAGATATTTTTTACAAGACCACAGTCGTGTTTATTCTGTCTCCATCAGCAGTCAAATTGTTCTATACAACTGTTAAAGATACAGGAGCCATATGGTCACCCTAGCTTTATTCAACATTTTCTTTCTCAAAGTGGCTTATAGCAACTTAATATTTCACATATTTCAATATATTATATCTGACTGCAATATTTATAGCCTAAACAATGTCTCATACATACCACAAAATGCTATATAGACCCTTTTCCATTATTTCTTTTATCTTTTCTTCTAAAAACCTGAGTGGATCATCAGGGCGCATTATTAATAAACCGCATAACAGGGCCTGTAAAGAAAGAAACACATTTGCAATTCTGATAAATATAACAATACACTTATATAAATGTATAAAATAACTTGAAAATGAGAGCTCTTATATGAGAGCTTCGGCTATTGGGCAGTATAGGAATGCAATAAATAAATAAATAAATAAAATGTTAAAGCATTATATTTTGTTCTCCAGTTTTTAATGTCATAATTTTTAGGGGTGTGCATGGACCCCCCGCTCCGCTTCACTTGCAGATTCGCCATATTAGGAGCGGGCCGCTTCGCCCCGCCCCCGCTCCGCCCATTTCCGCTCCGCTCCGCTCGGAGCTCCGGATCCGGATCGGAGCTCCGTTTTTTTCCCCCATAGGGTTGCATTGAAAGCTAAAAAAGTAAACAACTTTTTTTTGGTTCAAGTTAGAAACCTCACGTTTGGCACCATGACACCTCATGGGGATATACACACGCACGCCAAGTTTCAAGCCAATCCCATCATCCCCTGATTTTTGGAGAATTTTTGAAAATCGGGCACCCCATTCAGACCCCTTTCCATAGCTCCGTCAATTTGCACGTTAGAAACCTCAAACTTGCCAACATGATAGCTTATCCATGTGTCCACATGGATGCCAAGTTTCAAGCCAATCCCATCATCCCCTGATTTTTGGGGAATTTTTGAAAATCGGGCACCCCATTCACACCCCTTTCCATAGCTCCGTCAATTTGCACGTAAGAAACCTCAAACTCACCACCATGACAGCTTATCCAGGGATACACATACGCCGCACGCCGAGACTCAAGGCAGTCCCATCATCCCCTGTTTTTTGGCGGGGCTTAAACCTGCAGACCTCTCAATGGGGCCATTTCAAAGGAAATCCCAACATGCCATGAATTGGGGAGTAGAGATCAACCTATATGAATCTTCTTCCACACTTGAAAAATGGATTTGGAACTTGAGCACAGGAAGGACTTCTCCCCTGAGTCAAAGCCACACACACACAACATCCCTGCAAGGCGGGCAGGGGAGGAGAGAGGGAAGGCAGGCAGGCAGGCAGCAGACATTTCTGGGGGCATAAGGAAGTGAGCCAAAGATAAGCCAGTAATGCATATAAAATGGAATAAATAAATAAATAAACGAAGGAGGGGTGGAATTAAAAGCAGCAGTGTTGCTGAATAAACAACAAGAAGAACTTTTTAAAAAAGGCTATATCTGTCTTTTACCAGTAATAGGGGGACGTGCCCGGGGGAGAGGGAAGCAGCTGCCTGTTCAACTCAAGACAGCCATTGCTTCACCAAGAGCTCTGAGGTAAACGCTCACTTCAACTCATAATAGGCATCGCTCCACCACTAAGAAGTAAACGCTCACTTCGACTCATGATAGGCATTGCTCCACCGTTTTACTCTCTTTGGAAGGCTCTAATGGCCTTCCAGTACAGGAGAGAGTGGGGGCATGTCCACGATGAGATGCCCTAGGGGAGCTCATCCCCTTGCACCACATCTTTTCAGTTGTTCCCCAAAGTTAGGGTGGGTAGCAGTGCTGTGTTTCTATCTCTTATTCTTGGCTTAGTATATGATTTCAGGTTGTGTTTGTGCATTTGGTGGGGCTACTGTGTTAAAAAACACTGGGAAAAGTCCGTTCAGATTAAGAAAGAGAAGTTTCCCAGAATCCCAAGTTACCCATTTTGCCTATGCCCTCCTCTAACTTTGGGATCATGTGATCATGACCGGGAGCTGACTCTGCCCCTCAGCCCTTTGAAAAAGGTATTTTTCCCGCCAATTTTTAAAAAATTCTTGCGCGCGACCCGCACCACGCAGAGAGGTGAGAGTAGTCTCAAAATGACCCCCATCCACAACTCTCTGTGCACAAGAATTTCCAGAACGATAGCTTAAAAATCAACCCACTTATCCCCAATTCTTTCCCGCAATGCAATCCTATGGGCGAAAAGCCGAAAACTGCCGTTTGAGCCGCGCTGTCCCTGTTTGTTGACCCGATTTTAAAAAAAATATAGCACACGACCCGCACGACGCAGAGAGGTGAGAGTAGTCTCAAAATGACCCCCATCCACGACTCTCTGTGCACAAGAATTTCCAGAACGATAGCTTCAAAAACAACCTAGTTATGCGCGATTATTTTCCGCAATGCAATCCTATGGCGAAATGTTTTCAAGATGGCGACCGGAGCGCTCCGCCTGAACTAGGAGCTCCGAAAAATGGGCGCTTCTCTTCGCCTTGCTTCTAGGGGTCCGTGGTCCGCTTCTACTCCACCTCTGGGTAAGGCGGAGCAGGCCAATACGCTACTGCTTCTCCGCTCCTAATCGGAGCGGAGCACATGCCTAATAATTTTGTTTGTCAATCAGTTTATATAGCATTCCATATCTTGAATTTGACAACATTTTTCCAAAGAATTTCACTGCAGTTTTTGGCAAATAAATTATTGTCCCCCATTTTCTTGCATCACTTTTATTCTTGTTATCTCCAGAGTAGCTCAAGTGAGCAGCTTCTCTCACTTAAGCTAACAGAGCAATTAAATTGTCCAGACTACGATAGAAACTCACTTCCTCCAGTAGTTTTAGCTAGACAGCTCCATGATCCTCAGACCTCTACTTTGGTTTCTATAAATAAACAATCTATAAATTCAACATATCCTTTATGTTATATTCCTTTCTCATATGCTCAACATTTCAATCCCCAAAGGAAAGTATAGTTTATTGATTTAATGACATTTTAATTCATATGTTTTCACTTAGTGCCACTATTAGCAAACTAGTGCAAAATCACATGAGGTGGTAAAAGCATTGCGTTGGATCCAGAGAGATGAGTGTGGAAGCAGGCTTGTGGAACATGACAATCCCACCTTCTCCTTCCCTTGGCCGCCCCCTTCCCAAGAATCTTTTGGTGGTCAGGTGGCCTTAGTGGCATGGAGCACCTTCTACCAACTTCAGTTGGTGGCCCAACTACATCCCAATTGGACAGGGGTAACCTGGTTTCAGTTGTCTATGATCTGGTAACCTCCAAGTTACATTGAGAGCTTCGGCTATTGGGCGGTATAAAAATGTAATAAATAACTGCAATGTGCTTTACCTGTGGCTGCCTTTGAAGACAGTTCAGAAGCTTCAGCTTGTGCAAAATGCAGTGACCAGATTGATAACAGGCACAAAGAGATCCAAACATATAACACCAATTCTTGCCTGCTTGCGCTGCTTACCTGTATGTTTCCAAGCTCAATTCAAAGTGCTGATTTTGACTTATAAAGCCTTACATGGCTCAAGACTGCAGTACCTGTTGGAGCACCTCTCCCAGCACAAACCTACCTGTATACTATGCTCATTATGTAAACCCTCCTCTAGGTGCCTCCTCAGAGGGAGGCTCGGAAGGTGTCAACAAGGGAGAGAATGATCTACCAAGTGATGCCTGCCTGCCACTAACATTTTCATATTTTTGGCACTAGGTTAGGACCTTCCTCTACTCTCAAACATTTGGCAGCATACAGTAAGGTTTTAATCAGGTCCTGGATTTTCTTATTGTTTAAAATTGCTATACACACACACATACATACATGTGCGCGTGCGTGCTGTCTGTTTATATATTTGTATGTTAATAGTTTTCATACTTTTGTATTTAAATGGTTTTTATACGAAGTATAATATTATTTATATATTATATTTCTATACCGCCCAATAGCAGAAATGAATATTGTATTTTTAAAGAATCTAAATTTTGGCTACTGGGTGGTATAGAAATGTAATAAATGAAATAAAAATTATTTTCAATTGCTGTAAGGTGTTTTGAGCACGTTTTTGTCATGGAAAAGCAACATATGAATAAACTGATGATGATTAAAAATCCTATTGATTTCAATGGAGAGAGAAGAATTTGCTTAATTCACCCATGAAACAAATTGGCATTAAATATGTTTCACTGTACATAGATTGTATCCTAAATATGAGGAAAGTAGAGTGAATTCCACAATTATGCACATTTAAATCTTACTTTACAGAGACAAGGTGCTTCAAGATTGTCAACAGCACCCCCTGCTGGACTGGAGCTTAATTTGCTCTTTTAAAACCAAAACAAAAGGTCATTTCTCCATGTTTTACAACAGCATTTAACACTTCCTGCAAGAAAAAGAATAGCTATATGATTGCATAAATAAGAATGGAAACAGTGGCTCAGTTTTAAAGTAATTCTGAAACATCGCTTAGCACTACGCAAATGAGCCTTGAGCCCATGTAATCTGCCCTCTCCTCCTCTGATATAACCGCAAGGAGATTGGAAGTATCTGCTTCATGGTTTAAAACTAACCAGAATTCCTCATTATGTACAAAAATGGCAAACTGTAATTAGTTTAAGCTATGACTTGCTGAAACAAGCCAGGATCAAACCTTTGGTTCAATAGTTAGATCCAACCTTTGTTCCCTTTGTCTTGACCCATGCTGGCTCCAGCATCTGAGCAATCAAAGTCTTTGTACCTTTTGGACGAATTCACATGATAATGTTGGAATGATAGCTTATTTTTCCCTCCCTGTATGCCAGTTACAAGCTGCCTAATTAGCTGCTTTGTCTTTGCTCTGATGGTGAATCTAATGTACAAAGGACAGGGATAACCTGGATTCAGTTTGGTTTGACCAATTGATTCATCCTACATCCACCATCCTTTGAAACCACCATCTCTTCTATCAATATACACATTTTCAAGGTCTATATCTTAGCCATCTTTAAATTCTATGCTGGCAAGGAAGTGGTATTTTAAGTCTGTAACTGCCACCTACTGCCTATATATCTCATTGCAGTCACTATTCTCTCTTTAGCTGCCCTATTGAATTCAGTGCCAAATTTATGCCAATAATAACAGTTATGAATCACATTTTCTTGCATTTCTATTTCGCACCCACCCCCTGCCATATTTCCATAGAAGATATTCTCTATTTCTCAGCTGGCTGCTCAAATTCCTGGCATAGTTATTTTAACCTCACACAGGGACAATGTCCAATTAGAATGTTGTTTATTCCTCTGGTGGATTAAAAAGATCCCCAATTTCCAATTTAAAAGTAGAATTTACATAAACATCTACCCAGGGTGCTTAGATATGAGGCTTTTATTGTACCATAATAACCTAATCATGACCTAATCATTTAACTATAGCTAAGAGATTGGGAAGTTTGCATGTGTGCTAACCTTTAGTCATGTCATGCTGTTCTTTACAAGAAAGCACTATTGAGATGACACTCATTTATTGTCCAACATATACAACAACACCCACCCCACATCTCTCCTTGATATTTCAGTTTCTCCAGGGATTACTATTGTGATATAATAACTTGATGAGAGTGATGATATTATGGAAAGTTCATCATGTCCAAAGAGAGGGCAGGTTGTGATCAGAGGAGAAACATTGTGTAATTTTGAACAGAAGTGGAGTTGAGAACATTTGGAGAACAGGGAAGATTTTAAAAAGCAGAGAAAAGAGGCTTAACAAAAAGGTATTAGACATTAAAAAGAAGCATTTTTCTAAAAACTAACCATATCAACGTCTTTATGCTTTAGGCAAAACATTGAGATGTGAAATGTGTCTTGAATTGCTTTTAAAATGTGCACTCCTTTATAAAGCCTTCAGTATGTTTTAATTTTTAGACAAGTTTCAAATATTTTGTATATGATAAGATAAGCTGTTTTGAAATATATTAGTAATGTAGATGTTATTTTTTCTTTTAGATATGTCTAATGTTTTTATTTAGTAGTAGAGTAATGATTGTGTTGATAGGGAGGCAGTTAAATGTATCAATACATAGAGGCACATATGGGTATATGGTTAAGTACTGTATACTGCCAGTGATATGTTGATTTCATTAGTCAATTTCAGATTTGTAAAGAATTTTTTGTTTGAAAAATACTTCATTGGGGATTATTTTTGTTTTCTAAATACATGCCTTGACATTTGACCATATAAATGAGTGGCTGTCTTTCATTCCCATGGAGAATAGTAAAGTGCTGTGCTTGTGGTCACCATTAGGTTAGGGCCAAAACATACTCACCTGCTGTGATTCTAGAGTGTCTCAGTGACCACCCACAAGACCAAAATGGTGTGTATTTGTATGGAATCAAAGTACCTCCCTCATCCAAAAGTCATGGGGAAAGGGCAATAAGTTTCTGACGCTTTCTCCCTTTCCTCACGTTCAAAAACAACAGCCAGGTTCAGGTATGAACAATTTCCCCACCAGAAACACACAAATGTGGCCACTAGATGGCTAGAAATGATAATTAATCTCTTAGAAAAAAAGTGAGACACTGTAGGGTGACCATATGAAAAGGAGGACAGGGCACCTGCGTCTTTAACAGTTGGATAGAAAACGAAATTTCAGCAGGTGTCATTTGTATATATGGAGAACCTGGTGAAACTTCCTCTTCATCAGTGCAGTTAAAGTTGCAGGTGCCCTGCCCTCTTTTAAATCTGGTCATTCTAGTATAGCTCCTGCACTTTAACTGCTCTGATGAAGAGGGAATTTCACCAGGTTCTCCATATATACAAATGACACCTGCTGAAATTCCCTTTTCTATCCAACTGTTAAAGATACAGGAGCCCTATCCTCCTTTTCATATGGTCACCCTAAGACACTGCTCCTCAACTTTCCCACACAATGCAGAGAACTTGAAGGGGGATGGGTTTCTTTCACCTAGAAGAGATAAGACTTCATTGCTTCCCTGAATTCTTTGCAATGTGTGGGAAACTTATGGAGGAGTATCTCACTTTTTCTAGGCATAAACCGGCAGGTGCTCACCTGAAAGAGATTAATGATCACATGCAGGGGAGTTGTGTCAGTCTCACAGTCATGCTTTTGAGACTCTTGGGAAAACAAGACTCTCCCCTATTGCTTCTCTGACCCTTTTTATACCTAAAGGCCTTTGGGGAGGGGGGACGTTCATGGATTTACCTGCTTCCGAGATCATCCCTGGGCATCTAAACAGAAACATGATGTCCCGGAAGGGAAGAGGGATATCACACCCATTGCACCCGCCATTAAAAAACAAACAAACAAACAACAGGAGCCAGAGCGCTCTTGTGCTCCAGCGAAAAAGTAAGTAAAAACAAACAAAAAAGCCCCAACCCCACTCCCCACACTGATGTCCCTGGATTCCCCCCATCCCAGCTCCTTCACACTGCTGACCCCCACTACTCACAGGGAAGAGGGAAGAAGCCAGGACGGGCACCCAGACTGCCCGCGGTCCTCAGGATCGTCCCAGGACTCTGGGTAAAACCAGGATAACCAAGGTCTTGGTTATCCTGGGGAAATGAAGGGATCATCCCTGCCTGCTCCTGGGATTCCCTATGCATCATTTGGATGCACAGGGATGATCCCGGGATAATCCTGGGGATAATGGCAGGTGTAGAAAGGGCCTCTGTGTCTCTAAAGCCTGGAGCAAAGTGGAGCAAAGGCCCCTCCCCAAAATGTTCTGCAAATGCCAGAGAACTCAGAGGAGGGGTAAGATCAGTGGTATCCACAAATAATGGCTGGCTATTGATGTTAGCAAAACCTGTGGATTCCTGTACCTTGTCCTGACTCTGAAAACATTTCTGGGTTGGAAAGGTGGTAAAGTGTTCCTTCCTTCTCCCTGAAGGATACCATGCTTGCTTTGGGGAGACAAGGGTTGGGGCCAGGTTTGGAAAAGCAGGCCTGGTTTGACCATTTGCTCTACTTCAACATCTCCCCTTTCACTGACACACAGCAACCAACATGAACCAGCAATACCCTGGGCAGACATTATTACTATTTATGACCTAAAATAGAGTCTGGACAGAGTTAGCTTTCTAGCCTCTCGACTGCAATCTGGATGATGCCTTCCGAGTACATTAGGCAAAAAAGACAAATGAAGCAACATATTGCCTACTTTAAGCTCGGTCCTGGGTTAAAAAATCTGGACTCCTCTTGTCCGCCAGGCTTTTGTGCTCAAAGGAGCCAAAGTATCTTTATGGTGGAGATTAGTTCATCTTCTCTCCTCCTAGTATTTATTATTATTAATAATTATTATTTATAAAGCGCCATTAATGTTCTTGGCGCTGAACAGAATAAAACAAAACAAGACAATCTGCCGTATGGCTTACAATCTAAAATCACAGTAACAGACGGGAAGGAGGGGAAAAAACAACCGGGGTAGGGGGCATTAAAACTAAAATATAGACTAGTATTGTTGTTATCCTACCAGCACTCCTCAGCTTCCTGGAGCACAGCCTTTCCCAACCCGATGCCCTCCAGAGGTATGGGACTACAGTTCCCATAATCCTCCAGCCAGTGGAATATTATGGGAATTGTAGTCCCACACCTCTGAAGGGCACCAGGTTGGGAAAGGCTGCCCTAGAGGACCGAGATATACTTTGTTTGAAACAAATATTAATAATAAAAACTGCCAGTCATGTCTAGCGGCTTAGGGTGACCATATGAAAAGGAGGACTGGGCTCCTGTATCTTTAACAGTTGCATAGAAAAGGGAACTTCAGCAGGTGTTATTTGTATATATGGAGAACCTGGTGAAATTTCCTCTTCATCACAACAGTTCTCTCTAGTTGCAGGTGCCCTGCCTATAGTTCCTGCACCTTTAACTGTTGTGATGAAGACAGCATTTGACCAGGTTCCCCATATTTACAAATGACACCTGCAGAAATTCCCTTTTCTATGCAACTGTTAAAGATACAGGAGCCCTGTCCTCCTTTTCATATGGTCACCCTAGTCTAGCGAGACATGAGGGAGTCATTCATCCCCACTGCCAAAATCCCCTCCAAAATCCCCATCATCCCCACAACCGAACCCCTCAAAAGGGGGGGGAGTTGCCTTTAAAAGGGGGTGCGGGGCTGGGGCTGGGAGTTGCAGCCAAGCCCTCAGCTTCCTCCTTTACCTCATAGATGTCAGGTATGGAGTGTTTCTTGAAGTAGACCCTAAGCGCGGGGTCCACATTTTGTAAGGCGGCCATGGTCGAGGGAAGCAGCCCCAGGCCGGAGGGGAGCGGGGGTCGCTCTCGCCGCCGCTTCCCGCCCCTCGCAGGGACCGCTTCTGGGTCGCCTAGCAACCGGGCTACAGTCTCCCTGCGGCCGGCCCTGGCGTGGTCAGCGCGCTTTCTGTTGGCCAGCCGCTGTCCCCTCCCTCCATTTCGGCCGTTTCCTCTGGAATTATGCAAGAATGCGAACGAGGCCGCTGCTTGTCAATGGAAGCCATCGCACCAGCGGGGGCTGGGGGCTCCGATTCTGGTAGGGCTGTGAATCCATTCTGGGTTTCAGTCAGAAGAGGCCAGAACTGTAGAGGGGCTATCTAAGGTGCTGGACCTATTTTGATGATCGGGCTCAGCACCTTGGATAGCTCCTTTAGAGTTCTGGCTGATTCTGACACCCAAAATGGATTTATGGCCCCGCTGGAATCGTGGCCACCAGCCCCTACTGCATCACACTTCTACCAGTGGTGCTTCCCGATAGCAACCCCCCATCACAACAACTGTTTAACGGGGGCAAGCAAGTCACAGCCACTCTGCGCCACACCTTAAAGGGCTGCCCTCTTGTTTTTCTTCAGCCGAGGTGCTGCCCGCAGGTGATAGGGTGACCATATGAAAAGGAGGACAGGGCTCCTGTATCTTTAACAGCTGTATTGAAAAGGGAATTTCAGCAGGTGTCATTTGTATATATGGGGAACCTGGGGAAATTTCCACTTCATCACAACAGTTAAAGTTGCAGGTGCCCTGCCCTCTTTTAAATCTGGTCACTCTGTTATAGCTCCTGCAGCTTTAAACTGTTGTGGTCAGCAACATGTACATTGATGGTGCTATATAAATAAATAAATAATAATAATAATAATAATAATAATAATAATAGTGATGAAGAGAGAATTTCACCATGTTCTCTCTATATACAAATGACACCTTCTGAAATTCCCTGTTCTATGCAACTGTTAAAGATACAGGAGCCCTGTCCTCTTTTTCATATGGTCACCCTACTTTAAACAGCTGCACCGGACTAGGCAGAAATTAAGCACCGATGCCTGTAAGAATATAAGAAAAGCCCTGTTGGACCACAGCAAAGGTCCATCTAATCCAGCAATTTGTTCACAGAGTGGCCAAGCAGTTGCCCATGGGAAGCCCACAAGTGCAACTTGCAACAGCCCCCTCCAACCCGTTTTCCCGAGCAACTGATGTAGTTAGGCATACTTTCCCTATGGCAGTTGTGCCTGCTCAGTTTTGTTTATCGCACTGCAGAGCCCTGTCACAACTAAGACCAGTGGATGCTGGTTAGGGTGACCATATGAAAAGGAGGACAGGGCTCCTGTATCTTTAACAGTTGCATAGAAAAGGGAATTTCAGCAGGTGTCCTTTGTATGCATGTCGCACCTGGTGAAATTTCCTCTTCATCACAACAGTTAAAGCTGCAGGAGCTATACTGCAGCTATACTGTGACCAGATTTAAAAGAGGGCAGGGCACCTGCAGCTTTAACTGTTGTGATGAAGTGGAAATTTCACCAGGTTCCCCATATATACAAATGACACCTGCTGAAATTCCCTTTTCAATACAACTGATAAAGATACAGGAGCCCTGTCCTCCTTTACATATCGTCACGCTAACGCTGGTGGCTCTGATTTCTGTGTGTGTGTGTGTGTGTGTGTGTGTGTGTGTTTATCCACTCTGGGTTTCATTCAGAACAAGTCAGAACACTACAAGAGCTATCCAAGGTGCTGGACCCATTTTGGGGATAGGGTTCAGCACTTTGGAGAGCTCCATTAGAGTTCTGACTAGTTCTGAATGAAACCCAGAGTAGATTCATTGCTTCACTGAAATTGAAGCTACCAGCTTCCACGGATTCAGACGGCAACCCTTTGCACACTTTCTTGGCAGTAAACCCATCGACATACAGCGAGGCTTTCCAAGTAACACAAACATTGGACTGCAATTGAAAACCTGCAATGGAATAACTTGGATTGCAGTATGCCTGCACCTTATACACTCCGCTGATAAGTGCGCCCCTTATATAGCCCCCGCGTTCTGGAAATTTATGGCACCCATTTTGGTTTATACCTGTCGCACATCTGTTCAAGCTCAAGAGCCAAAAACAAAAACTGCCACTTTGAACGTTAGAGAATGCTAATAAACGTATTTAGGTGCATTTTATGTGGTTCTGCTTTTAATATATTTGATTCTAAAAACTGGAACTTGCGTTAGCTTGTTTGCATCTTCCTTCGTGCCTTTCCCTTTTGCATCTTCTTGTCTTTTAGATTGTAAACCTGAGGAAGGCAATGACGGTCTTGTCTGCTATTCATCAATCTTTTGTAAGCCGCTCTGGGAGCCTTTATGGCTCGAAGAGCGGGGTAAAAGGAATTCAAATGTATAAATCATTTGCATTTATGTCACGCGTTTCCTTGATTTGTGAGTCTCTCTGTGTGTCCCCCAAGGCTGAAGAGGGTAGAGATAGAAGTACATGAAATCCATTGGAGTTTGGTGGCTCCGATTTCGGTGGGGCTGTGTATCCATTTTGGATTTCAGTAAGGAGCCTAAAAAAAGCTATCCAAGGTGCTGAATCTATTTCGGGGCTAGGAATCAGCACTTTAGGTAGCTCCTTTAGAGTTCTGACTGGCTCTGACTGAAACCGAGAATGCATTCACATTCTCCCCCTTAAATCGGACCAACCAGCCTCCACTGATGAAATCTATTTTTAAAACCATTTGGCACGTGATGTGTGTGAAAGAAGAGGTTTGAGCGTGCTTTGCCGCATGAGGGCTAGAAACATCGACTGCGCCACAACCCGTAGTGGAGGAAGGAGGCGGCCAAGCCCTTTCCCCGCCGGTCGTTGTTCTTCCAGGGCGCAGAGAGGAGGAGCCCAAGCGCTCACTTCCCGTCAGGAAGCAGCAGTCTCACATGGCTCCTCCGGGTTGCTTCTGCTGAGTCCTGCTCTCAGGGCAACAACTGTGCGAGTTCGGAGCACCAGGAGCTGCAGCAGCCTTTTCTGCCTGCCATGAGGGACTCCGGAGGGGCTGTGGTGAGAACCGGATTAGTGGGCCTGATGGTAGGGGCGGGTGTCTGCTACTGTATTTACCGAGTGACCGCCAGAAAAAGGAAAAACCAAGGAACAGCCGCAGCCGGGACAGAAGGGGAAACTCTTCAGAAAGAACGTGAAGGAGGGGCAGCTCCTTGGGGGACACACGGGGAGGTTGCACCAGAGGGCAGTTTATTGCAACGAGTATCTGGCATTTCCGTGCTTTCTAGCACTGACCAGAAAGATTCTAGCAGTTTTCAGCAAGGTAAGGCGTCAAAGCAAAACCAGAAACATTGTTTTTCTTTAATATTTATTTTGTAGACAATACACAAATCTCTGGACCTGAAACGATACTTGGTGCTGTTGAGGGATACTGTTACTGTTTCTCCCCCAGGACTTGGAAAGGCCCCATTTATAAAGCACTGCCCCATTTTAGGGTGGTCCCATTTCGCTTCTAAACTGATAGGTACTCAACACTGAATTCACTTGTATAGTGTATAACAGTGTTGGAAGGAAGTCTTACCTAACAGGAGTGCTCTTGTCTAGGCAGGGTGGGCCCTACCATTTGGCTTAGTGAGGCAGCCACCTCAAGTTTTTGTGAACTGCTCAGGGAGCTTCGGCTATTGGGTGGTATAAAAATGCAATAAATAAATAAAAAATATGTAGAGCTGGGGGTGGCAGTAAGGTACTGGAGGTCAGAGCCATATGTGCATCATACAGACTGCTCTTTGTCCCCTAAGCTAGCCTGCTGCCCTCAGGTGTGATAGACCCAGCCAGCATTGAAGTGACATTCAACTACCAGTCTGGTTGGACTCGGTACATCTTCTGTTTCATCTCAGGCAGCAAAATGTCTTGGCCCAGCCCTGTGTTCAGGATTCTAACCACCCAGCTATATTTCCATTCAAGATGTTTCCATTCTTGAGCCTCCCAGAGTGCAGGACACGGAATAATGGGCTCAAGTTACAGGAAGCCAGATTCCGGCTGGACATCAGGAAAAACTTCCTGACTGTTAGAGCAGTATGACAATGGAACCAGTTACCTAGGGAGGTGGTGGGCTCTCCCACACTAGAGGCATTCAAGAGGCAGCTGGACAACCATCTGTCAGGGATGCTTTAGGGTGGATTCCTGCATTGAGCAGGGGTTGGACTCGATGGCCTTGTAGGCCCCTTCCAACTCTGCTATTCTGTGATTCTGTGATAAGATACTATAAGCAATTACGGACTTAAGGAAGCCATTTCACTCCACCTCTCATGTTTTTGGTTTTTCTTTTCCAACTGACACTCAGCATTCATAACTACTGAGCATGCTGTCTTCATTGAGCTGTTTTGGTTGGTTTTTATTTATTTATTTATTTATATATTAGTTACATTTCTATACTGCCCAATAGCCGGAGCTCTCTGGGCGGTTTACAAAATTTAAAAACATTCAAAGTATAAAACAACAGTATAAAACCATAATATAAAATACAATTTAAAAGCTTACAATTTTGCTTGTTTCCATAAGTTTTTTTGAAATATTTGTGTGCATGTGTGTGTGCGCACACATCTCTAACTCCCAAATTCCCCAATCCACATTGCTATCACCCTCTTCTTTCTCAGTGGTCCCATTTAGTCTTCAATCCTGTTGGCATTCACCACCGGAAATTGCTGTTGGAGGAAGTGATTTAATATTTGTGAAAAGAGCCTACTTGTCATTTAAAGTTGCTGGAGCAGCTAGACCATTTTATAGTCACAGTTCATTTAATGTTATATCTACTTTTGTGATGTCTAATGGTTTCCATAACTATATTCCATAATTGTAGGAATACTCGCAACTGTCCAGTGCCAAGTCTAAGTAATTTTATCAGGCTAATAAATTCTGGAGTAATAACTTCATAGTATCTTGTTCAGCTCCCAGAATTTTTATTTTTATTGCTAAGACTCTTCTTCATCCTGCCCCCTTCATTGCAATCCTTTCCCAATTAAATTACTTCTGTAGAAAAACAAAAACAAATGTTAACTTAAGGTGGTGTGTATTTCTAAAATTAGCAGGCATGGATCTTCCAAAATCACCCCATGGTCTGGAGATGCATCACATACAGAAACTTATTCATTTACTTGAGTCTACTGAGGATCCTTCCATTCAGGAACAAGTCTTGGTTACACTGAGCAACAGTGCTGCATTCTCTGTAAATCAAGTAAGTATGGGTCTTTATTAGTGTTAAGCAATGCATAAAGAAAATACAACTACAAGAGACAACAAAATAATATAATAACCATAAAAAGCAAAAATAATGTAACTTATATTTTGAGATCAGGAACATTTACTCAAAAGGTGGGGTATAAATCCTCATGATAAAATAAAATCTTACTGTGTCCTCTGTGTCCTATCCAAACAGTGTTACAAAAGTGTTACTTTGACTTCTATTATATAATCATAATTCTTAACCAAGTATTGTTCTATGCAGGAATAATGTGCACACAACTTCTGCATGGCAACATGTTGAAGACTCCCAAGGGTTGTGGTATTCGGGAACCTCAACATACATGCCTAGGCCACTTTGTCTTGGTGGCTTTATATTTCATGGCCGCTGTGACAAGCATGGGCCTGTCTCAAAGTTTTCTGTACTGCTTTAGGAAACAATGATATGTGCATGAAAAAGCTGGAAATAGCTCCATTGTCATGGAGAAATAGCTCCATTGTCATGGAGAAACCATTATCTGAACAAATCTGAACTATTGGACCCTCTGAGCCCTTTGTAGGAGTGATAGAACAATTTTAACCATCCACTCCTAGAATCTGATCGATCTGGATGGTTTCCTAAAGTCTATACATGGGAAGTTTCATGTAGTTTTAGCCAGCGGTTCTGCCAAAGTCTTGGTCTCTGCTTGGAATGGGGAGATGAACTGAGCTGTCAATATGTTTGTTCCCAAACATCCTTGATCCAATTGTAGAGCCATATTGGCACCATAGTATTCTGAGGGCTATGAAATGGTTGGGTGGTCAACTAGAACCCAGGTGCCTAAAATCTTGTGGTAAACATGATCAGGCACAGATGAGGAACCACCTTAGTGCTTACTCTGTGGCAGTGATGATGAAGAATTCTTATTTCTTTGCTACTATTGCATCTGCACACCATTGGCCAGCAAAGCTTTTTTAAATGGAGAAAAACCTGCTCACAGATGGAATTTTCAAAGGCTCTGTGACCAATTTGTGTTATATTTTGCAGACAAAATCTCTTGTATTTATTCTAATTTGGATGCCATCATTTTGACAGAGTCAGTGATGTATGTGGATCGGGTTGTCTCTAGTCATGGCATTTTGGATAGAGTTCTGCTTGTGCAGCCAGATAATGTGCACGAGTAACTTGGTAGTTTGAGACCCAACATCTGTCCTTTAGATCCGTGATCTTCCTGGATATGAAAAACTGCCAGGACTGGGCTTACTGTTTGGACCTCAGAGATAGTTAGTGCCTTTTTGAGGGAGCATGTGGTTCCCACTGCCCTTAAGGAGACCGTGGTTAAACCCTTGGTTACAAAATTATTTTGTTCTTTTGATTCTGCACAATTATTATCCAGCATCTAATATGTCATTTTTGAGTAAGATACTGGATAAGGTGGTGTCTTCCAACTCCAGATACTGTTTACTTGGATCTGTTCCAATCCGGTTTCTGGCCTGGTTTGGGGACAAAAACAGCCATGGCTGTCCTCGTGGATGACTTGTACCAGGGAATGGACAAGGGGGAAACAACACTGTAGATTTACCTGATCCTCTCAGGGGCCTTCAGCACCATCAACCATAGTATTATTCTCGGATACCTAGCTGAGCCAGTAATGGAGGGGCACTGTGTTAGAGGGATGCCAGTCGTTTCTAGAGGGATAGTGCTGGGGGTCTCATATTCCAACGCCTATCTAAAGAAAGCAGATCTTGCTACAGTGATTACCTAGGGAGGTTGTGGGCTCTCCCACACTAGAGGCATTCAAGAGGCAGCTGGACTACCATCTGTCAGGGATGCTTTAGGGTGGATTCCTGCATTGAGCAGGGGGTTGGACTCGATGGCCTTGTAGGCCCCTTCCAACTCTGCTATTCTATGATTCTATGTTCTGGTTATAGCCAAACTAGACTACAGCAACGCTGCCTTGGGGCTGCCTTTTAACATGGTTCAAAAGCTTCAAGTGGTGCAGAATGCAGGGACTAAGTGCCCAGACTATATGATTCTGTACACATTGTCCTGGTTGCCAGTGCATTTCTAGGTCTAATTTTAAAGTGCTGGTGATTACCTTTAAATCCCTAAATGCCTTGGGACCAGAATATATGAAAGGACTGCCAGCAGTTATATGAATCTGCCTGGGCCCTAAGACTGGCCACACGGGCCCTGCTCACATGCCTGCGAGCAAGTTCTATTGAGTTGATGGGCAAATTGTGGGAGCGTGCGCGGTGATGCTTCCTGTTTCCATTAACAACCTTTGAATGCCATATTTGAGGGTTGTTTCTGTGATGTCTGAACAGGAACACTTGGGGTTGTCCATGGGTTAAACAACCCCAAGTTAACCCATGGCTTGTTCTTGGGATAATGGTGTGGTGCTTGTCCCTGCAATTAATGGATTAATTATCCCATGATTTGCTGCTGGACACCACCATTAAGTACAAACGGGCTCTGTGTCTGATGCATTTTCTGTGTCTTGTCAGCTTTGGAATGTTTATTCTTGCTCTTCGCCTTAAAGTAGATATTATGGGGTGTAACCAGATTTAGTCATGTTTAGAGGGTACTCATTGAAACCAATGAGGGTAAGTAAATCATGACTAACTTAAATCCCATTTATTTCAATAGATCTACTCTAGGTATGACTAAATCTAAGTCCAACCTTATGAATAGTTATTTTCACAAATCAGAAAGAAGTAAAAATCAATTGTTTAAATATATTCTTTATTGATTTGGGCAGAATTCACATTCCAATTAAGAGGAATTTGCTTGACTTGAGCAATTAAGATAATTACATATGGCAAATATTTCTCTATTTAACTTGTAGGATATCATTCGAAATGTAGGTGGCCTCTCTGTTGTTGGAAAAATGCTTTCAGTTCCTGTTACAAATGTTAAAGAGAAAGCACTCAATGCTCTTAATAACTTGAGTATGAATATTAAAAATCAAGAAGAATTAAAGGTAAGTTTAAAAGAACTATGTAACAAAAATGCGAAACAAAAGATGAAGTTGGTAGATTGCACCTTTAGTGCAATCTCAGTTATATTCAAATCAATCAGTTTTCCTATTGACTTCAGTGTGATGCTAACTTTGTCCTTAATGTAAGATACTGATGAGATAAATACTATTATTTATTATCTTTTAAAAAATTATATACTGCCCTTCAGTTTAAAACTGCCAGGACAGACTTTACAGAAATAAGTACCAAATTAATAACAACAAAATGTGACATAAGAGAGCAGAAAAACAATGTAAAACTCCCAAAGCCATCAGTAACAGCAAAATATAAGGAGATTTAAAACCAGCTAGATGACAGGCTGGAGGGCCAGGGTAAATAAAAAGGTCTTTCCCTTGTACAAGAAAGATATCCAATTTGGTGCCAGATGAGTTGCCTGGCGTGGGCTGGTCCATGAAGTCAGGAAGAGTCGGAAGCGACTGAACGAATAAATGACGAGTTGCCTTGGCACCAAAAAAAGCCTTATCTCTGGTCATCACTCACCTAACTTTTGAAGGGGGGGAGTGCTGTGCTGATGAATGAAGGACTACAAGTAGAAAAATAGGATATCCTGCTACTTTTGGGTCAAATCCATATGAATATACATTAAATTCTGATACTGTTCTAGAAACAGTATGACGGTGTTGCAAGTAAATACGATGGCATGTTGATTTACCACTGGTGTTCAGATTGCAGTAAAGCAGTTCTGCACTTCAACTGGCTCTGAAATTGGTATTTTGGGACCTAAAGCTGGAGATATAGTCAGTGCTGTTGTTGTTAGATTTATTAAGGAACCTCTTAAACTTCTGTTGAGAAGAAAAGATCTGACTATATAATTAACAGACGATACCTAATTGAAGGTAACTTTGAGAAATGGTTTTGCCAAATTTAAAATAGTAGTATACACTACATAGCATATTAAAAATAAATAGAATATATCTAATTTGGTTGCACTACCTTAACTTATTTGTTCTTAACTTTGTTGTCGTATATAAGGATTTGAACAATGCAACTGTAATGCAGACCTGTGCACAAACCACAGGCCACTTTCAGAACCTCCTGTATCAGGATGGAGTAGAAGCTCTGTCATGAAACTCCTCAATTTATATACTACGAAGACTTATTTAAATCCACAAGGTTGTCTGAAGTGATTAGCTGGATTCTTGCCAATTTTCAGTTTCCCAAAGTACATCCTAGGGCTGATCACCTGGTGCTGACTGCTTACTTGTCTACGGCCATTTTGTACCTAGCTGCAGACAGCCCGCCCAATTGGATGTCACTCATGGCCCACCTGATCAGATAACATAAAAAGCTGAATATTTTCTTCTATGAGTTTTCACTTTCCAGTCATGCTGGGAAGTGACCTTGACTCATCTATGTAAATGTATTTGTTACGTTAGACTCTTCAGTATAGATTTAGATAGACCAATAACCTGTATTGTTTTCTTTGTGCAAACATAGTGACTTTTTATATTTATTTTATTTATTTATTACATTTATAGACTGCCGCTTGGCCGAAGCTCTCTGGGCAGTTTACAGAAGTTAAAAACAGTGAACATTAAAAAAAAGTATACAACATTTAAAACCAAAAACATAAAAACAACAGTATAAAAACAACGGTATCCATTTAAAAACAACAGTTCTGGAGTCCGTTAAAAACAAACAAATTTAGCCTTGTTAAATGCTGTTAAATGCCTGGGAGAAGAGAAAAGTCTTGACTTTTTCTTATCTAGCTTTCATAAACTTTTATAGATCTAGCTTTCATAAACTTGATTTATTTTGAAATTTTGGCTGGATTGGATTCATATCCCTCCCAAGGGGATACATTCATCCCTGTACTGCTTTCAGTTATATTACCAGCTTTAAGTTAATGGAAGATAAGGAGGAGACTAGAAGCTTGGCTGGCAGGTACTCCCAAGTACCTAAACCATACATCATGGGAAACGCAATCACCCAAATATAGGCTGAATAAGAGTGTGTGATAACAATTATAAGGTGGAGCACATTAAGCATTAAGACCTATCTGCCTTACAGGGCTGCCATTAGGATGCTGATCTCATCGCCTTCACAGTAACATCTTATTTATTGCTGTAAATGGTTTGTTATATGTTTTTGTTTTTACTCTGTAAGATATATATTACCAAAGTCTGTGAAGAAATGGATTCATCTCCATTGAACTCTGAACTACAGTTAGCTGGGCTTCGATTTTTGACCAATATGTCTGTTACCAATGCCTATCATTCCACAATGACTAGCTCCATACAGTGCTTTCTTCAGTTGCTTTCGGAAGGAAATGAAAGAACACAGGTATGTTATTTTTCTTTCATAAATTAGAAGAAACTCTTAGTATTCTGCTGTATCAGTCTAAATTACTTTGAAAATAAATATTGCAAATAAGATAAATATCAACAGTTTGGGAAATGTTTTCTTGATGATTTTCTTTTCGCACCATAGAATATAGTTTAAGAAGTGGGAAGGAAGGTGCCCATTTGGCTTTTCTGAACTCCAGATCCAACAGCCAACTCAAAGAAAACCTTAATCAACACAAATTAGACAAGTGGTTTGAATCTGAGCATTAAAGCAATTTCACATCAGTCATCCACAGGAAAAGGTGTTGGATTGAGTCTACCCCAACTAATATTCCTTTTCCAGTTCAGAGTAGTAATGCCTCAGTACCACAAGATGGCACTTCATGACTCAGCCTTTAGAAAACAATTTTACCATGTGTGTGAAATAACAGACAAGAGTTTGTTTTGACCAGTATAAAACTGAATAGATTACACTAGCTCTTTAAATTATAGACACCCCCTTTATACCCCATTAAGCATTGGAAGGAAGCACAATGCCCTGAGAACTCAAGGCTGACCTATACTTTGGGGGGAAATGTGTATGAATCTTATATTAAGAATGGACAGAAAGAGGGTGACGTCACAGAAGACAAAAAATATTGCAACTCCTGCTGCATTGCAGCTCAGATTAACTTGCGTTGCTGCTGAATGCAAAAGCATGCAGATAACCTATCCTGTGCAAGCTTACACAGAAATAAGTCCTACTGAGTTCAAACCTCAAAGGGACTGACTTCGTAGTAAGGGGAAATCCATTACCAAAACAGGGGCTTAGATCGTTCCCTATTTTTTTGTTGTGGTAATTTGATTAGGTTGTATCCAGACTCGCTATTCCAAGAATGGTACAGGCTCCTTCCATTTGCAGGAGTGAGTGTACTCCAATGGAGGCTCACTGCTCCTGCAAGTGGAAAATGAGAAGAAGCAATTGTAGTTGATTTCCCCTTCACCTCCTAGGGCCACGTCCCAGAATGTTCAGAATTGCTTCCACCTGCAAGTGTGCTATTTACAGAGTCTGTGTTACTCTGGTTCTAACTCATTGTTTTTGTATTTTTTTATCACCGTCCACCACCATGAACCATCAGGAAAGTTGGGATATTCAGTTATCAAATACATATTTTATGTTTTTTTCTTAACTTGAAGTTTGTAAGCCACCCTTATACGTTTCATTGAAAGTCAGGATTTAAATATTATATTCCTTTGTGTTTTGTTTGTTCATCTATAAATGAGTAAAATAAACCTTTTTCTTTATGATAGGTTCAGGTTCTAAAAGTACTTGTGAATTTATCAGCAAACCCAACTATGACAGAACACCTTGTAAATGCTCAGGTAAAACTACTTAATCTGTGCTCCAAGATACATGATTCTCAAAATGTGAGGACTAATCTAGGAGGGGAGGTTCAAATGGTAGTCAAAACTTACTAGCGCTTATGAAGGCAGCATAGGTACAGATCAAGGCAATCCAATTCCTGAATAATGAAATTGTGCAGCCATTTTGAAATGTGCATACAAATAACTCCAGTGTATGACATCAGTTACCAAATTTGGACAATTCAAATGGCATGACATTTTATGCACTTAGATATTGAATGTTATAAGATTCATTTATATTACTTTTCTTGCTGTACCTATAAACAATAAATAGCAATAGTTGCCCCATTAAAAACACTGTTTCATCTAAGAGAAATGAATGATTTGTGACTACGTGTAACTGGAATACTTACCATCAAGTTCTAAACTAGTAAACAAATGCTAAGGTTGGCATATTCCAGTCACTGCACTAGTGTAATTATTGTTACAAATCATGTTCAATCTGCATTGCAGACAAATATATTCATGCAAGTGCTTATAAGTGGTGCTAAATCACAAATATACAAATACCATATATTTCCCAATTTTTAAAAATCATATATGTACTGGAAGACTGAAAATACTAGTTAAAATAGTACTTCATGCCTTTGAAATTGCACTTTGCTGTAGGCTATTCAGTGTGGATTTTCTAACAAGTAAATTTTAAATGACCAGTAATTTCTTGTGTATTTTAATCCTCTAGGCACCTTTCCTATTATCCTTGTTTGATAGCTGCATACACAAAGATGTTTTGCTCAGAGTCCTGATGTTTGCCACCAACTTGACAAAATATATGAAAAAGGACAAGAGGGCTACTCTTCATGATCAACACAGTGAAGATTCAATTCTTTCTGTACTCTGGGGAAATTCTACACTGTGTGCTCAAAAACTGGCATCTTTATTGTACCACCAAGACACAGAAGTCAAAGAACAGGTTGCAGAACTAATAATGCAACAGTGCTGAAATCCAAGATTGCAGAGTTAAAGACAATTTACAGACTCCTGAGTTTTGTATGACTTAGATTGCTACAAGTGGATGTTTATGAATGCTGGAGTGTTTCCATATAAATGGACCTCCTGCATACACAATAATTTTCCCATTCACTGTAATGGAAGGGACAGCAGTAGCAAAACTGTGCATTCCTTTTTGCATGTACAAAAGCGTCCACAGTGAATGGCATATGCATACTGGTACAATGAAACTTAAGATAACAAGTGGACAATCTGCAGCCCCCCAGATGTTGTTGGACTTCACATCCCATCAGCCCCACCCAGCAGGGCTAGTGGTCAGGGATGAAAAGTGTTGGGAGTCCAACAACACCTTTCAAGTTGGGGCACAGGTTGCCCACTCCTGCTTTAGATAAATACCATTCTGCTTTGTTACTGAACACAATTTAAGTTTTAGAAAGTGCAGTGCTAGTTTTTCTATAGAAATGCTTCAGCCACATCACCTCAGAAGCCCACATGTTCTCATTTAAAGCTTTCTAAAATAGACCTTGGTGTATAATTGTTAGTGTTGAAAAAATCTGATCCTAGAATATTTTAATCTATTCCAGACTTCCACAAGTGTGGGCTTCTACGCTGAATTTAATAGAACAGGAAGCTCCATACAGATGGGAAAGTCCCATTATAATAAAGGGGGGGGGGGACAGGTTGTCCATTGAAAGCTTTGGGGATGCAACTTTACCTGTAATCACTGTTTTCTGTACTACCACCAGCATCTCATGACTTGTGTTGACGTAGCTGTTTACTATGGCTACATCAAGTACTTCTCTACTAGTACAAGTGTTAAGGTTGGATTATAGGGAATAATCAGATTCAGTGCTTAATAAATATTTACCTATTGCCTAGTTTAAGCCCTCTGGAAAGAACATATCACAACCCGACAAAACTTTATGTATAGTTCTGGATGGCATGGGTGATTGCCAAAGGAGTGAGATTCTATGGTTAGGTTTGTTGGTTAGAAAAAAAAGCATTTAAATTACATCAGATACCATACTTCACAAAAATAGGTATTTACCACTCAATAGTGAATGTGTGAACAACCGCCACTGAAACTAAGCTGCTCTAAAGCTCCAGTGCTCTCAAGCCATCACTTGATGTTGCCATTATGTGAGAATTTCCCTTAATTTATAGCTCAGAAATGTGGAGTTGAGCAGTGCACTTTTGTGAGAGCACAAAGAAATTAGTGCGGTATTTACAATGAAATATAGTAGAGCTGCTGCACTGGTATTAAAAATGGCCTGGTAGGGACATTGCTGTATTGAGAAACAAAACTGCAAACAGTAACAAGCTGGAATATCATTGTTTACATAGACAAATGCTACATGTCACAGACAAGCATTTGGAGAGAAAGAAGCAAAAAATTTATTTGTACAATTAAAAGTGAAATGGACTCAAAACAAGAAATCATAATTAGCTCAGTCATCCTATCACAAATAGCTGTTTTAAAAGTGTACAATAAAATGACAAAGAAATGGAATACTTCAGAGCAAGAACACTTTATTTTGTAAATTAGCATGGCAGTTTGACACAGGTACATTTGGCCATTTTTTACAAATCCATAATCATATCATGCTTTCAGTTCAATAAGCAGTCTGTACATGTTTTTCCACATAATTCTGCTAAAACTGTTTGTTTAGACCTCACAGTTGGCAATGGAAACAGAAACAAAATAAGCTGAATAAAGATTTCAGAGAACAACAAACTGATGGTTTAGTTACACAAAGTACTTGCCAATCAAATTTTCAAACAATTGAAGTATTCAGGCCTATGATAAAGAGCAAATTCACAGTGACGATACAATGCAAGTCTACAGAAATTCTGGCCAGCAGTAAAATAGGCTATTTTTTTAATAGAAGTCTTTAAAAAGGCACATTTCATTAGATCATTTCAAAACTTGGCTCTTATATTTGCAAATCAAGAAATACAAGCATTCAGTAATATCAGAATTTTGTTTACAATGTGCTTTAGTAACAATTATGTTGGAAGACTCCATCTCAAAAATCCTATCATTTCAACAGCTATGAAGGCACAGGGCACACCCTCTGGGTGAATATTCTGCTCACGGGAGATAATGGTCCAAGGACTAATTCACACTAAGGCTACAATGTTCAAAACATTTATTTTACTCAGGGTGACTACTATGTTGATTGTAAAACTCAAAATTACTGCTAGTGTTATTGCCTTTAATTAGACTAATATGGTGTGGCTTTTCAGATTGCAGCCTAATATAAAAACCAGCCCAAGCCATGGTAACCTGTATTTTGTCAACTTCAGTATGCAAGGCTAACCACACTTACTAGAACATAAATACTATTGATGTAGGCTTCATGTCTGAGTAAATATGCATAGGCTAGGACAATGGCCTGTTTTACAGGATGGCAGATCCCAAATGAAAGCTGTGATCCTAATCACAGCTACCAAAATCTCTCAGATTTCAGTGCAATTTATTTCCAAGGAAATGCTTTAATTCATGTACAAGGCTGCTATCCAGTATCCAGCTATGAACACACAGGTACCATAATCTTGGGTAGAAATGAAATGTTCTGTTTTGCATTCTCATGCTACTGAGAATGGACACCTTCCCCTATGCTCCTGCTGATCAGATGATTGCTGGGAGAGGGTGAAGGAGTACCTCGACTCTGCTTCCTCACATTAGGCATGAAGCAGTTCCTTAAGCACTGCAATGTATGCAATGGGCTAGTGTGCATATGGGTCCCTGTACTGAAGCTCACACCCATCTGCACATGCAACCCAGGGTGCTGTTGTGGGAAATCTCACACATTTGCTACAACAGGCTTGGGGGTCAAATGCATGCAGAAACCGATTTATATATACAGTTCACTTTCTCTGCCAGGAAGCTACAGTCTCCACATCTACATCCACATATGCATGTGAGGCTTTCACCTTGTTTTTCAGTGTAATTCCCCCAGCACTGAACTAGAAATCCACTTTTTAAACTGGGGGTAAAGAGGCTTAAAACACTTATCTGGGGAACTGCTGTGCCAAGAACCAATGAGTGTGCATGCCATGTTCGGTCTTCTGGATAGTAGCCTAAGTAGTTAATTCCCAGCAGCTGACCTGTACTGGTAATGCTATAACAAATTAACAATTTTAAAAAGATAAAACTTCACAGGCAATGTAATTAACTGCTTATTTACAGTGCATTTGTAGCTAGATTAATGCCATCCAGAGTTGTTATTTCATTCGTTAAAAACTTGCCATTTTATAAGGCTGGTATGCAAGGATTTAGGGATTGTTAGATCATTAAACAAACACCTGAAATCTTTAAAATGCTTTAAAATTTTACAAAAATATCACTTAACTTTTTTCAGTTGTTATTCATAAGAAACTGGGTTTTTCTTCAAATCCATCATCATTTATATTTATGTCTCGTGATTCTCCATGGTTTAAGACGAAGAAATCTTCTGTTTTCAATCCATATCTATCAAGAGCTTCTTTTAATTTAACTGGAGGATCCAAGTAGTACTGTGGAGAAATCAAATCATATCAGTATTGAATAAGTCATATTTTAAGCTATTGAGAAAGATTTAATATTAATTGAATATTTTGCTCTTCCAAATTTTGGGGGAAATTCTGTCTCCCACTGAAATTAGTTAAGGTCTATTTTTGCTGTGGAAACATCGACAAAGTCATGCAAGCTCTAAATGTAGCTACCCCTTAAAGCGTACTTTGTGCTTCTGTAATAGTTTGCACCAAGTACTGCGGATTTAATCCTTACTCCAGGACCAGTGAACAACAACTGAAGCCAGAGCACATTAATTGAGACTGCAATTCATCTATAATCCCGACAAGGTCACCCAAATCAGAAGTAGGCGACAAGATTTGGCCCTCCAGATTTTAGAACAACTTTTTCTCTGGAGCAAATTTCCTGGAGAGGGGTGGGAGTGGCAAGCCAAGGAAAAATACTTCACAGCCCAGACACAGTCCAGAGAAAGAGAAGGGCAGCCCCGAAAAGGCAAAAGAAAGAAAGTGAGAGGCCTCAAACTGGTACTAGAAAATAGCAGTTATGTGAAGATTGCCCATTGTATTTCAAGCAGCAGTTTTCTGCCGGGGAACAGGGTCATGAGTTTAATGCAAGGACACCCAGGAGTATACCACTTGTGGGAGAAGGTGTTTATATATACATGAATCTACTCCGCTCTTGCCTGTGAAAAATCACACACAACATACAGTGCTCACACAATATTTTGTCCACAACTTTTTCAGTTAAGACATTTATTGTAAACTGCAGCTAATACTAACAAATATTAGGAAACTGTGTGGCCGTAGCTCAGTGATAGACCTAGTTTGCGTGATCACTAAGATTAAAAAAGACATGTTGATTTGGTTAATCGTGGGGTGGGTATGTAGTGTGATTTGCCCAATTACCTGCCTGGACACAGCTTGTTGTGTCGTCCAAACTCAGGTGGCAAGTCTTGCTGGAGAAGGAAACAGTCCTGTGGCAATCATGAGAACCAGCCATAGAGAATAAGCTCTGCAAGCATACAGTCTAGGTTATGCCTCGTATGCCTGTAGCATGCTGATGTCCAAAGGCCTTTGTAGATGTCCTTTACTAGCATGGCCATCTCCATGTCATAAGCTCACTGACCAGTACAAGCTGGCCTGTATAAAAAATGGTCAGGAATTCGAACACTCTTCTCCTTGGAGATCTTTAGCTTTTGGCATGCCCCAAGCCATATAAGCTTCCCTTCCTCCCTAAACATGTCCAACAGAGGCTGGATTCCAGAATGTCTTAACCCTTTCCTATTATCTCAAAGGGAGACAATGTTTTTTTTTTCTCTGCAGGAGTTTTTCCTGCAGCCCAATGGGATTTTCACGACATCCATCAGTAGCCCAGATAGATGACTTATCAGAGGACCACCTGGAATTAAATGCAGCCTACACTTGCCCTCATTAATGATTTTTGGTCATTGACATGATAAGTACCTTGTAGTCAGGAGTAAATTTCCAACAACTGAGCAGAGGAAAAACGTCTAAACTGCGAAGTTGAAAACATCCGTAATCTTTTGTTCCCTTTGAAAGTTATTTGCATTACCCTCCATGGGTGTAAAAATCAGGGTAGCCTGATAGGGGTTAAATTGCATTTTGAAAATATTGCCCTGGATAGATTTCAGTAAAGTGGGCTGCAGTCCTTTTAATTTTTTTCTCTTTTTGCACAGAAACAGTGAACATAGGCAGGGTGGCTTGAGAGGGAGGGGCTTGTCAGAAGAATTTGAGCGGGGGGGGGGGGAAGGAGCCTGTCAGAATGAGAAGAGAAGGCTACTTTTGGAAAAATACCAGCAAGAGTCACTTAGTGTGGGGAATGTTTTCATTTTCTAGCTGAGTGGCTGGGGCAAGGAACAGTAACATACAATGAAAAAGCCAGGATCCTGAGTTTAGACATAACAACAAACTTCAGTTAAATCAAGATTCATAAGCAACAACAAAACCTGGTTTGACATTGTGGTTTACTGCCATAAAACAAGCTATGGCTTGTTGCCCCAAGTGGGTTCAGTTCTTCAGTCAAGCCACAATTGGGCTAAACAAACCACAACTTAGTGTTACATATGAATGTGGTATCAGAAGACTTAGAGAACCACATATTAGCAGGGGTAAATATTATCTTCAGTAATCAAATAAGTCATTACTATATATTGTGCTTTCTTTGAATTTACCAAAACTGTAATTGCCAAGCACCAGTCCAAAAGACTAATTTCATTAGATACAAGTATACATATTTAAATATACATTAAAGTAATGGTATATGAGTGACTCCTGCTTATGAATTTCTGTGGATAAGATAACTTCCATATCAGGCTTACTTTTTTAGTATGATGGATAACAACAAAAAGTATGTTCACCGAAACCAGAGAGGGACTTCAGTCACAAACGTTGCTGCCAGCCTTTCTGCCTGCAGCACTGGCACAACGCATGAAGTAAAAAATGATGACACAGTTGTTGGAGCACCACATCTTTAGCACTTGAGATGTGCTGCACCGTCATTTAAGATTAGTCCACTGGATTTGGGTAAAGTCAGTTATGCCAGCCTGAGTGGTTTATGGACTGTAGCCATTGCTTAATCCTCTCTGACAAACTGTTCTATGCGCAAGCACTCCCACCAGTAGCCAAAAGTGCTTTTTACCAGCTTAGGCTGGTGCATTCAACTGAGATTCTATTTGGAGATGTCAGACATTGCCTCAGTTACTCATGTACTAGTCTAACCTTTTCCAAGCTTGGTGTCTCCTAGATGTTTTGGACCAACTCCCATCAGCCCCAACAAGCATGGGCAATGGCTAGGGATGATAACAATTGCAGCCCAAAGTATCTGGTGGGGTCCAGCTTGGGGAAGGCTACCATAGCGATATTCAGGATTGACTATGGCAGTCACTACGGTATGCGTTCAACAAGGAGCTACCTAGATATTGTTAGGTGCCGGGAGGCTGGAATATGCAACGCTGGTTGCCAGTGCATTTCCAGACACCAAGGGAAGTGCTAGTACTGAAAGGCCTAAAAGGTTTGAGACCATGTTACTTGAAGACCACCTTCATCTATATTAGCCAGCCTGCACATTAAGATACATGTCCAAGGTCCATCTTGTGTGCCTGCCTGTCAAAGCAATTAGCTGGCAGGCACAAGGAAAAGGTCCTTTTCAGCATAGCTCCTTGTTTTTGGAAGCCTGTTCCAACTGGGATTTGACAGGCTTCATCATTACAGGACTTTGTGGGCATTAAAGTTATCTGTATAGTTATATTTTATGGTTTTAATTGTTGTGAACTTCCCAGAGAGCTTCGGCTACTGAGCGGTATAGAAATACAATCAATAAATAAACTTGCTTGCTGCTGTGTTTTTACAATTTTAAGGATTTTAAGGAATGCTATAATTGTGCTGCTATTTTTTCTGATCTCTTGGTTATTGGGCTGTTTTAATATTACTGCTGGCTGCCACCATTTAGTTTTATTGTGATTAGTTTTAATTATTAGGGTTTTTTTCTATTGTTACTAGTGAACGGACCCGGCTTCTACAGATTGGAATAGCCCTTGGTTTGGTACAGTAAAGCCTTCAAGCAAACTTACACAGTTGGACACATTGGGCCACCCTGTCTGAATGAAGCCATGCCTGCTGGCACCCCGAGATACAGCCCATAACATGGTGCACCCATATACCCCCCCTGAGGGAGGGGTCTGTCTACGCCATCCCCCTGAGGGTGGCTGAGCCACAGCAGTGGGGAGGGGGGAACTGTATAACTCTGTCCCTCAGTCTAGTTATCTTCTGTGGTGTCTAACTGCATCGACTGCAAAGCAATGTGTTGTTTAGGGATGTCTGCCCCTAGTGACTGAAGTTGTTACTGCAGGCACATTTAAAACTAATTAAAATTAATGACTGAGTTCTAAAATCCAAATTTTAGATTTTAAAATTTGCGCACCCTAGTATGCCTGTCCCCTTAGTATGCATGCCAAGTTTCAGATGTGTAGGTTTCACAGTCTTGGCAATAAGACACTGACATACAGACAGTCACAAATCCTCTTATATTGTTATAAATGGTTTAATTTACATATTATATGCTGCCTTGTAAGAAAAGCAATTTAAAAGGGTGGATGTAACTTTAATAAATAAATAAATTTGCATTCTGTATCTCTGTACTGAAAGTAGTGTGCAAAGGTGGCGGGGAAGGGTTTGTGGACTTCACCGTCCTTCTTAAAAATCTACTTTAAAGTGCAGGAATTTCACAAACATGGGTGATTTATGCTTCCAAATCCGCACTTTTAAACAGGGCCCAAATTAGAAGTGCTTAACTGCCTTATAAATATAATTAGCACAAAAAATATAATAATCCCATATGTACCTACCCGGACCTTAAGATCATCTACAGGGGCCCTTCTCCATGAGCCCCTGCCAAAGGAAGTGAGGCAGGTGGCTACTAGGAGGAGGGCTTTCTCCGCTGTGGCACCCCGGTTGTGGAACGAGCTCCCCAGAGAGGTCCGCCTGGTGCCTACACTGTACTGCTTTCGTCGCCAGCTGAAGACCTTTTTATTCACTCAGTATTTTAACACTTAATTTTAACTTAAATTTAAATTTTACTGTTTTAACTCTGTATTTTAATCTTATATCAACTTTGCTGTGTGGTTTTATCCTGGTTGCGCTTTTTATACTGTATTTCGTAATTGTGTTTTAACCTGTTGGGTGTTTTACTGTGGTTTTAATTTTTGTGAACCGCCCAGAGAGCTTCGGCTATTGGGCCGTATAAAAATGTAATAAATAAATAAATAAATAAATAAAGTAAAACCGCTTAGAAAAACACAAGGACATTTTGATGAGATGCAATTAGCTGTATAAGGATTCCATTAAAGATGACAAAACTGGTTTCTTCAATTATACATAAAATTGTCAGTCCCTCTATTAATACTCAAATCTCAAACCAGTTCGTATTAAGCATCCTGGATCCAATTCTGCATCCAATGCAGAATTACCAGTCCTAAGAAAATGCCGCCTATTCCACCTCTGCTTGAGTTAATGTTTTGAGCTGGCTTCCTTCCAGGCAAGAGGCACAGATCAGGGACTCATGCCAGTATCACAAGAAATGGTCTCCTCTATTGGAGAGTAATTCTTACAAATGTTAAAAGAAAACTGTTTGGAATATAAGTGAAGGGTGCCTCCTATTTTAATTCAGATGAAATCCTGTTATCAAAACATGGGGACACATGTTCTAGACATCCATAGTTGCACTAGTGATTGGATCACACCTACCTCATTTGCTAAAGTGAAGGTCCCCCAGTGAATTCCCACCGACTTCTTCGCTTGTACATCAATGTGAATCCTTACTGCTTCTTCAGGGTCCACATGCTGGTATTTCATAAACCACCTACCAAAACAGAGATAAACATTTTTCCTTGCCTATTGTACTGAAGATAATGGAAGTATACAGGCAAACGTATTTCTCTTTATTGCTCTTCTTGCAATACAAGCTTCTCCATATAAACATTTCTCTTACTAGTCCATTTCGTTCCCTCTTTTCATGTTGCCAAGAACAGCTTCCCTGTTTAGCTGCTGAGCTGCCTCTCAAGTCTAAATTCCTCCATAAATTCCCTGTTTTCTCATAACTGGGTTTTTGCTGCACTGTCTGTTGCTAGCTACTCTTCACCTGAGCCTTTTCCATCAAACCCTAGCCTCTCCTCCTCCTGCTGTCTTTAGATAGTAAGCTCTCATTTTAAGGGCTGCATCACTTCCTATCGTCTGTACATCCCGCACATTGTTGGTGCTATCTAAGCAGTGGACATTTTATACCTTAGGTCACATGTTCCAGCCTATCAGGTTACATACCTTGGTTCATATGCTCCAATAGGAATAGCTGCAAGATCGAAAGGTCCAAATCGCTTCCCTATCTCTTCAAATGCAACACAATAGCCAGTATCTCCTGCAAAAAAGAACCTATTCCAGGGTCCCAAGACAGACCAGCTTCCCCAGAGAACTTTGTTGTCATCTGTTGCAGTCCTCTTGGACCAATGTTGAGCAGGCGTAAATACAAAGGTAACAGCATCATGACCAGGAACACAGTTTTCTCCCCACCAGTCCAGTTCAATTACATTCTCACAGCCGCATTTCTGCATCCAGTCCAAGAGACCCAGGGGCACAAACCATCTCAGGTCGCTGCCAAAGCGACTATTTAAACTCATTACGGTGTGGTAGTCCAGATGATCATAATGGTTATGGCTGATCACCACTGCGTCTATTTTCGGGAGTTGATCTACTGTACATGGAGGTCCTCGGAAACGCTTAGGGCCCGCAAACTGTACTGGAGAAGCCCGCTGGCTGAAGATAGGGTCAGTAAGAAATGTAAGTTCATCCATTTCCACCATTACCGATGCATGTCCAAGCCATGTTACTCTCATACCAGCTCCAGTTTTTCCGACAAGTTCAAGGTTATCGACAAAATAAGGTTTTAACACTGGAAGAACTCTGTCAAGTTCCTAGCAAAAGAAGAACAACAAGGACAAAAATCAGAAAGCATAACCTTCCTACATGCAACAAGCATTGTCTATCTCTTGGAGCCTTCAGCCAGGAAAGCAGCACCAACAAGGTGTAATTTTATTTTATTTATTTATTACATTTTTATACCGCCCAATAGCCGAAGCGCTCTTAAAGTCCATGGGTTAAATACCGGTCCTTAGTGTCTTCAGAGCAACCAGGTCAAGGGCAGCCAGAAGGAGAGTGACACTTGAAGTCTGAATCCTAGGTCTCAGGAAGGTTTGTAAACCGAAGACCATACAGCTGGTTGACTTGCAAATATTGGCATAGAAGAGGTGAACAAATAGGTGTTGAGTGCGTGTGCTAAAGGGGATTTAAAGCTAGCAGTGGTAGATGCCACTAGTGAACAAACAGGCAGCAACCTGGAACTCTTAGTCTCCGTAGGTCCCTTTAAGGAAATACAGGGGTGTACTCTCCTAACTGAGGGTTGTGTTTTGGGTTTCAAAACGATGGATCATTGCCATCAGTCTACGAATGCGCCATTTCCTCAGCAATAGAAGTGATTGCCAGGAGGGGTCTCATTTTGACCATAGCCTCTAAACATTTTTTAGAGACGAGGAAGTAGGAATGGATGGGTGATACTAGGTTCTAGTATAACAAGCAGCTATGAAAATGTGTGTGTGAAGAATCAACATTTACTGGGAGAAAACCAACAAAGATTTCAGCAAGTGATAGAAACAAGCAGCAGCTAACAAGGTTATTTGTTTTATGTGGATGTCCGTATGTCACATGGCTGGGTTGTGTGTCTGTATGAATTATGAAACTGGCTATCTACTTTGAGATGTGCTTGGACTGGTGTTGCGATCACTAGCATATTGTGGAATTACTTGTTATGCTAAGTTACCAATATTTATGGATGAGAGAAGTACCTGTCAATATGATGCACTGTGTTCACTTTCTCCATAAAAGTGTGTGGCTTTTGTTGGCTGCTTTTGGATAAAAAAAGAGGGCTGCAAAAAGGAGCACATTTGAGACCCTTTAGCAGGGTGGAGGGAGAACCCTCCCACCGTATACATGAGTGATGTCAAAAAAAGATGGGCATAACTTCCCCTGCCTTATCATTTTTCCTGATTGTTCTCCCCTAAATTTCTCACATGGAAGTTAATGCAAGGCATACTTTCCTACTGATAGTTGAGTAGGGATAAAAAATGTGAAGAGTCCTATGGGACATGGATTTTTGTGCACAGGAATCCATTGGCTTCTTCCTCCAGGATCCTTGTCATACTATCTTAAGAGAAGGGGGTGCCCCATGCCAGGAGGCCAGCCACTACCACTAAGAAAGCACCAAAGGCAATGTGGTGGACCGCCATGGAGGGAACAGCAAATCAGGCATTAATAAAGGAGGCCAACTGGATAATACTAGGCAATCTAAAGGTTTTAAACCAAACATGACCTCAGTTGTGGTAATTAAGTTCATACTCCAGAGAACCGGGGTGCCCAGGATTGGTACATTCTGAGATCAACAATGATGGAATAAGAAAACCCATCCCAGTAATATGTACAGCATATGAAAGCTAAACTACAGGTTACATTAAATATGTAGTGTGAAGCTGATCCTCAGCCTTTTTTGACCTCAGTGTAAGCATGCAGGACCTCAATCTGGATTGGGTCCACCACTACCGGAGAGTTAACCTTTTCCACCTGGACATTTCTGCCTGATGGCTAAAAAAAGGAAAACCCTCCATTGGTGCCAATGGAATGTTTAATTTTTTAAATAAATAAATAAATTTAACCCCTGTACAAGGGGGTATGTGAATGAGGTGGTGGGGGTGATTTGAAACCTCTCACGTGCAGTGCCACAACAGCAGACGCAAGTGCTTATTTGAACAAGTATATCAATAAATGTATTGTGTTGCCTTTTCCTCTATAAGATCCCAGTTTGGTTATATTATAAGATTAGTCACAACATCCTCTCACACAGAGGCTTATTGAAACCACTAATCATTTTAGCCAATTCTCTCTCTCTCTCACACACACACACACACACACAATTTCCTTCACCAACTTTTTATATATATTCTTCACTTTCCAATCCAGACCTCCTGTCACAAATAATAGTGTCAATTCATTTTCCACAAATGTAAAATTCACCTCAGTGCTTAAAAAAAATACAGTTGCAGAAACTAACTGAAATACAAGAATAATTCAGGCAGCTACTATTTTCAACAGAAAGATTTGAAAGGTTGCATTCGTTATCTTTTACGTTTAGGTTGCTTTACCCTCACAGATGACCACTGTGGAAGATTAATATGTTCATTTTCCAATTCCAAATTAAAAACCTCATGGCAGAATGAAACAGAATTATGAAATATTAATTATCAAACAAATGTGAAGCATAGGTATCCACCAGGGCCAAACTGTGTATCCTGTTTAATATGATTTGCTCCCCAAACTGTCTTCACTTTGTTAAAATGCAGCACAGATGTAACAATTCAGGAAGACGCACCAAACCTTTCCATTCTTGAGAAGTAAAAAATATTTCATTTCAAAAATAGCACACTAAAGCCTAAGGGATTCAGAAGCATATTCAGGCTCTTAAAAACATATGCAGACATTCCGCCCTGTTATTATGACAACTTCCCACCCACACACCACATAACTTCTTTTCATGAAATGTTCAAAGAGCTCTTCCCTCTAGATCCTACGATCAAGGAAGAAGTATATTCTTTCCCAAGTAAGCTGGCAGCATTAATTAAATCAGAAAGTCTTGAAAGCAACATACAAGTCCACATCACAGCACATTCCACTGTAAATTATGTGAACAGAAATCCAGGCAATTAATCTTACAATAGTTTTATTTAGTACTGGCTCACTGGGAAAAATATGCCAGCATAACTAGACTCAAAGCACCTAGCGTGCAAGAGCAGTGACAGATGTTTCAAAGTTGACACCAGTAACAAATTGGCTATGGACACATCTGCCTATAGGAACAGTGTGCGCTATTAAATCCAAGCAAATAATCCTTGATGTAAAAAAAAATCAGTTTTAATTTAGGAGAAGCATGGCTGGCTTCAGTAGGATTTGTTAATTAGCTTAAGATTTTGGAACTTACTACATAATATCCAATGTTACTTAGTGGAGCAATGCAGCTGTTGGCAATACGTTCAGAAGATACTGGCAGAGACTCCAGAAAAATATTTTTTTTTAATTTTTTAAAAAATATGCTGTGCATGTTTTTCTGGTCATGCTGGGCTCAAGATATGGGGCCACCCTCTTCTCTTTAGAGAACATGACAAGGATCATAGAGGGAAAAGCCAATGGATCCCTGTCCTCAAAGATCCATGCCCCAGAGGGCCCTTCACATTTTTCATCCCTCCCCATACACTGTACAAAGTACACTGACTTCCATGTGAAAAGTTTAGGGGAGCAAAATCAGGGGGGGGGAGTAAAGGCAGCGGAAATTATGCTCCTCTTCTTCTTTTTAGCATCAGCCATGGGTGTGGTGTGGTGGAATTTCTCCCTCCACTCCCCGAAAAGTCTCAACTGTGTGTTGCAGCCCTTTAGTTTTATCCAAAAGCTGCCAACAAAAGCCACATACTTTTATGGAGAAAGTGAATACAGCACATCATACTGACAGCTACTCCTCTAATATACAAATATCTGAAACTGGCATAAGAAGTCAAAATGCTGGGTATCACAACACCAATTCAAGCATATACCAATGTAAATAGCCAGTTCTATGCAATGGGAGTAAGACTTTAACCCCACAAAATAAAGGAAAACAGTGCAGAACAAAACGTCCTAGCCCTCAACTCAATTCAGATGCTTGCACTCAAATGTTCTTCTCATCCAAACCCTAGAATGAAACACCCATATGCAAAGGCACCTCATATCAACTAAAACACATTACATAGGTGGGCATGAACAAACTAGACAATAGAGGACCCTCTAATCATTGAAGGGGACAATCATTTAAGGATGAATGTGTTCTCCAAAACCTATTTCCGATTGCAATGATCAATAGCAGAATCAGACCCTGGCCATCTCCTGAAGAGGCAATGTGGAATGTACTGGCCTGCATGCAGCATGCTGAAGCAGACATGGTTATTGGAATGTTCCAACTGGCAAGCTGAAATGCTTAAATAAAATACCCAGCGGAGCGGACCACAGTTAATCCCCCTAGACTACACACAGCTGGTCAAATACAATGAAACCATTCCTAGATCATTCTAGTCCACCGCAAGTTACCAGGAGATCCAATACTGCTAGCAGAAGTGTTGCCTGGGACTGCAGAGCTGATGCCTTCTACCACCAGCTAGGGGAAGAGACCAAGGACCACTGGGAAGTTCCATCCCTGCCTCCCAGGAAAGCAATGAGAAGACAAGCCTAGCCCCCCCATCCATTGGCCAGAAAAGGAGCAGCTGCAGGGTCTTTGCTTCCCCACTGCCCCTACTAGAAAGATCACTGTTCAAGGTGTCAGTGGTCCTGGGACTGCAGAACTGGAAGGAAGCCTGCTCTGGCCCCATCCATTGGCCAGAGGATTAAGGACTGTTAGGGTGTTTCTGTGCATACAAGTTTTGTATTATTGACTGTTGCCTGTAGACCACCTTCACTCCTATTTTACAAGGAATACCTGGGAGATCTGATGTGTTCTATACAGACTATCTTCTGGCTGATCAGAACTCTCAGATAACCTCCAAGGTGGCTAAATTTTGTGCTCCAGCAATTGCTTGTCAGTGTGGGATGATATCATCTGATTGTGATAATGTTTTAATCTCTTAAAATATGCGGGACATGTACTAATTAATTGTTACCATATATTGTTTTATTCATAGTCCCATTTTATTTTGTCGGTTTGGGAATATTATATGTGCTCATATTGTTGTGTTGTTTTGCTGGTTTTGTGACCGTAAATAAAATTCATCATCATCCTGTAGACCACCTTGAGTATCATTTGATGGAAAGGTGCAGTATATATCTTCCTTATAAATAAATAGAATCAAAAGTTAGATACATGTTTCATGCTTTCTGGATTTTCTTTGTATTCCTGAAGGCGGAAAATTTAAAAGGGAGGATTCACTTCCACCTAGCTAAGACTACAGGCTGTATAAAAATGCCTTCAGGATGATAGAACGCAAGCCCCAATTTTGCCAACGCAGAGAGGAATTTATGTCACATGATAAGCAGAAGGGAAAATGTGATGCTTTTGTTAAAAAGGCAATGCATGATGATTGGGGTTGAGGGAGATGGGCTTCGCCTCCTCGACTCTTTGGAGTTCTACAGGCCATCTTGCCCAACCCAGAGCTAGAAAATCTCTAACAGATGGTTTTCCAGCCTCTGTTTGAAGAACTCCAGCAAGGGAGAGTCCACCCAGCCCTAGGGAATTGGTTCCATCATGAAACTGCTCTCACTACTACTAAGTTTCTCTTAACATTCAGTTGAGATCTCCTCATGTAACTCAGAGTCATTAGATCAATTCCTGCCCTCTGGCGCAGCAGAGAACAAGCTTTTGCCCTCCGCTCTTAACTTCAGGTATTTTAAGAGTGCTATCATACCCCATCTCAAATCTTCCCTTCTTACCTAAACATATACAGTTTCTTCAAGCTTTCCTCACAGGACTTGTTTTCTATAGTTCTTGCCATTTCCACTGTTTTTCTCTGAACCAGTTCCAATTTGTCTACATACTTCTTAAAATGTAGTCTCCAGAAATGGACACCGTACATGAGATTACATGCAAGTTCTTTCTTTTCTAAGAGGGGTAGCCTGCCCTATCCTCAATAATCCAAACAGAAAGAGAGGGTTATGGGAGTTGTAGTGCAACTCATCTGGAAGTTACAGAAAGCTGGTCTAAACTGTACCTTAAGAGAGATTCAAGAATCATCTTGATACTGAATAGGTCTGGCTCCAGCTTTTAAGAAACCTAAGCAAATAGAGCTTTGCCCGCACACATTTGCGCAAACTCTTCTTCACTTACATATTAACACACACAAACACACACACTTTGGGCATTACTAGGCAGCCACCAAGGATGGTCTCACTCCAAAGAGGTCTTGGGCTAATCTGGATCCTTAAATCTTTTTGCAACATAAGTAGAGCAATTTATTGGGAGAGTAAACGGCAGTTGTTCAAGTTTTGCTTACAACTCTGTTCTCGGGACCAATTCGCACAAGTTGCTTTGTATTTGGGTATAAATATCACAGTATCAAATATATGCACATTCTATCAGTTATTAAAGGCACACATATTTCAAATGCAGTGTGAAGTGGTCATGAAATGCTTTGAGCATGACCAGATGTAATCAATATTTACCTGCTTTGAAGATGGGACCTTGCTGTTGTCCTTTTCCGTAAGAGTCCACTTTAAAAAACCTGACACAGATATTGATTTCCATGTTGGCCAAGGGTTGACAAACCTCCCATCTTTACCTCTCTTAGATTTTGTTACATCTTCCTCCAACCTATAATCTAATCTGAAGCTTTTCCTGGATGTCCGGGAGGAATCACTACCTCGAGAACCCTGACTTGAATTTTGACGTTTTCTTACTTCTTCTTTAGAATTATTATTGCAAGCAGACAAAGGATGCTCGTCATCAATATCTTTCGGTGAAGAACTAGAAGAAAATAAAGAACAGTTACTTTTCTTTGAACTGAATATACCAAAAAATCAAAGCTATAGAGGGCTTCCAGATGGAGGGCTCTTGGCAGTAGCAACCAGGAGACATTTTTCTTCTTTTTCTTCTTAATGGATTCTCTGTATTGAAGGAAAAGATGGAAGAAGCTGTAACAAAACACAGAAGGATCACAAATAGATGACAGCATCATCTGGACCCCCCTGTGAATTTCCATGAATGACGCAGGAGGACAGCAACATAAAGGCCTTGCCCCAACAGAAACCTGTGAGCTCCTCCTCTATTTCTGACTAAAAAAAAAAAAATGCTTAAAGAACTTGTCTTAGCAAGCAGATGAGGTGGTATATTTGAAACCTTGTTCTTTGCAATGCATAGCATCAAGCTCTTGGGCTGTTGCATGCCAGGAGGGGTTAATCTGATCTTTGGAAGTATACCAGTCTACCAGTCCTGAAGTTCATGAGCTGTGCGAATTTATTTTGGAAGTTCATTCTTATTCCAATAGTCTGAAAACATTTTCATATCTGGCACTACTGTGCATTTTTAATTACAACAATAAGTAGGGACCAGTGGCAGAGGTGGTAGGGGATCATGGATGAGGAGAAGGAAGAATTAATGTCAGAAGAGCTGTGGTCTCTAAAGTCAATTTTCCCATCCATGTGATTTTTTAAACTAGGGCAGTGCACTCCCTATTGCACATTAGGAAGGGGAAAGGAAGGAATCACAAGCTAAAATGCTACCTGGTATCTATAAAACACATCTTGATAATGAATAGTATTTAGGATTTACAAACAACGTCAAATCCACCCTCCTGCCCACCCACCATTTACATTGGCTTTTTACATTTCAGACTTGAGATTTATAAATCGAGACTTTACAAATCTAGACTTCATGCATGTGGGGATTAACAAGGAAGTGTTTTCCAGCTGCACCCTATGAACTTCTGTCAGAAACATTTGATTAAAATGAACTCATTAATAGCGGACCAAGTGACTGGCTTCATTGCTAGTCCAGTTACTTAGACCTGAAAGGGTGCATAAAAGCTCTGTATTGTTGCAACAATTAACGATCAGAAGTGTATATATAGACAAGGAAACAGGTGCATATTAAGTACTGAGGGATACACCAGAACAAAGATGTTGAACTCAATAGGGTTGCAGGGTCAAAGTTTCCACGCGGTTGATGCCTAGAGGCCCCATTCATAATTTTCCCAACACAAATAAATAAATAAAATGGTTTTGATAGCGAGCCATTCATAGAATCATTGGTTAATTTCTACATACGGATAATGGGAAGATGGCTGAAGAAAGGAGAACAGAGTAGCTGAGAAGCATGGATTTTAGGGGAAATATATGTCAAGTGGGAAATGGACTCAAGAAAATGGAGTTGGGAGTGATAGTACTGACCTGAGGAAAGCGTGTTGTTTGGACCAGGCCATAGAAATGTCTGAATTTCAGCCAAATTTACTAGCCAAATTTTGGCTACAGGCCTTTGTTGTATTGCCTAGCACTTTTATTCTTAATATACAAGGTACGTATCAAACCAATGCTTTAAGGTTACCTTCATTGCCAAGAATCACTTCTATATATAAATTAGCTATCACATATAGAGATGGAGACCAGGCACTCCAGGTGAAAGCAAACAAACTTTAATTGAAATATCCAGAAAAGCCTCTCAGTATTAGGCATGTTTGAATTAAATCACATCCAAGATAATTTCCAATGAAGCCCACTGCAACAGGGGCAACCCAGATCAATTAATCCATAGATGTTTGCACTGATGTCAAGTATTTCCTTAATTGCTTTAAGAGACTTGGCACCATCACTTGGAGCACATTGTCATGACCCCACTGTGGCATTCCTCATCAGAGAAAGATCTAAAGCCCTTGGAGCCAGATGTCACCAGGGAACAGGCTGCTTCAGAAGTCCCAAGGGCTGCCCAAGACAGTATTGGGAACTATGGGTGGGGGTTGGGGATGGGTTTGGATCTACCTCCTAGAAAGACAGAGAGCTCAGTTTCCAAGTTAAAAGGAGATACTCAGGTACCACCTAGCCTCTGAGAACACCAACATCTAAAGATACATGCTAAGATAGTGGCCAGGTGAAGGAGAAGATGACTGTTTGCAGAAGAGTAAAGGCCTTCTCATGAGCAAGAGCGTCCTCATGAATAATAATTCTGCCAGGATGCCTGTAATGACCTGCAGCTGAGCCTTGGGTTGGGCTCTGGGAGCTCAAGCTTATAAGCCTCAGTTTTAAGAAGGGGAAATTACTGGAACTGTGTCTTTATACCAGTTCTGGGGCTTGACTGCATTCTCCCTGATTGTTTAGCCCTTACTCCCTTTGTGTTGAATATTGGATATTGTGACTCTGTGTTTGGATCCCCTCTTGCCTGGATATTAGCTCTCTAATTGAATCCTACTGGTTTAGGCCTTGGCCTTTATCCTTGAGAAGGCAACAATTGCCCTTGTCTGGATTCTTCAACTTTGCCTGCATTCAGTTAGCCTAGACCTTGGACTGTCTTGTAAACCAGCTCTTGGAATTTGCCTCGCCTGAAGCAGGAAAACCATCTAAAGATTAGGAGGCAGTTAAGAAACAGATAAGCTTCTCCACACACAATACTTACCAGCTTGCATGAGCAACTGGAACTGTCATCATTATCATTTTGCGATTAAATCTAAAACTGTGCGTTCTCAGAATTATCGCTGAGATTTTATGGAGGAATAAAAGAAGCTGAGCATTACTGTTATCAATGAGAAATACACAGACTTCATCATTTTGGCTTTATATAATGACACTTCCTCCACCTCCTCCTCATATTCTCTACTGCTATATGGGCAGCCTTTTGCTGAGAAGTGAAATTGTGATGTCATGAGCAGGTGACAGCTAGAGTCAGATGGGGACAGCCACATGTAGCTCCCAGATTCACAGTTATTCTGCAGCTTTGCACACACATTTGAGGTTCATATCAATACCTTGCCCAAAACAAGTATACTTCTCTCAACTGTTACTACTATTGTAATGGAGCATGTAATAATAATAATAATAATTTTTAAAAAATTGTTACCTGCCTCTCCCTCTGGATCGAGAAGAGATTTTAAGACTGGTGTTACTACTATTGTAATGGAGTGTGCACGTGCTTGTGCCCCCCTACCATTGGCGCAATAATATACCTCCCAGGGCCAAATGCTCTATTTAAACAGTGCTGACACCCCTCCTATCTTCCTCTAGTTCTGAGCTTGGAAGATCCTAGATATACTTTCCTGAGGATTGAAGGAACACCCAGCTGCACTCACCACCAAGCACCACCAACCAACCACTCCCTTCCTTCCTCCCCAAGACCCAGGTCCAAATACCTAGGTAATGTTAGTAAGTAGTTAGGCCATGTAAGGAGAGGCCCTATTGAAACTTGGTCAGAAACCCATATCACACATCCTTAGTCCAAAGTAGAAGAAAAGGTTTATTAAAAAGACAAATGTTCAAAGAGATTCGAGGGAAGCAAAAGATACTTAAGGAAGACGAAACAAAACTCTACTGTAAAACTATCTACCCTATGCCCTATTCAAAGAAGTAACTTACTCCCACAAAGATAACACTGGTGAATATAACGCACTCTTCCTGCCCCCTGACTAGAAGAGATACCAGGATTCAGAGTGACCGCATGTAAAAATGACAAAGGACCGCAGTGGGAAAAGGACAAGGTTAAACCCAGGGGAGAGGACAAGGAAGTCATGTCCACACACACATGCCTCGCTAATCAAGTACACTAAAAATATTAATTTCCTCCTTGCTAGGAGTCAGGTGCTAATTAAAGGAGAGATACTTTACTCAGTTCTGTTATCTCAAAATTAGGCTTCTGGTTTGTATGTTTAGAACATGGGAAGGACATGGGGGGACGGGACCCCGGCCTCCCAATAAGTCATGGAGACAAGAAGCCTGACCAAGAGAGCTTGTAACAGGGAGAGCAAACTAGACATGGAAGAGCAGCCTCACACCACAATTACCACCAACATTTGCACATCTAAAATGTGGGACATTACTTTAAGCTTTCTTATTGCTATAATGGCATCTTACAGCTATTTATTCCATTTGGCTCTTAACAGCTGTGTATTCTTTTAAGCATCCCTTTACATACAACCAATACACTACAATTCATTCCAAATTTTTAGATCAGGGGTGAGCGACTTTGGGAGGGCTGGGGGCCATTTCTGTCCCCCACCCCACCCTGGGCCATATCCCACAGGGGTACCAAAAATGGGGGAGGGGACAAAACAAAGAAGGGTCTCCAGAGCTGCTACCCAGTGCCGAAACGGTCAAACTCAGCTTGCAAACAAGCTAGTTTTGACCCTTTTGTGACCTGTAGTCTTGTTGATCAGGGAATCTTTTTCAAAGCCCAAAAGTCTTAGTTCAACACAATTAGATCTAATGGTAGTCAATACTCTTTTCTTGCTTGTTTGCTTAATTCTACCATTATGCCCCTTTCTCCTCACTGTGCAAGATTGTGCACCCTTCCCACTGAGCTAAAAGTGATGTATTTGTACCTTTGTGCAACTTTTTGAGTATGTGCTATATTTGTGTCCTCTTCAAGCAAGGCCAAGATTGGGTAAGTTCCAACAGCAAATTTACAAGGCAGTCCAAGGTCTAGGCCAGCAGGATGCAGGTAAACAGCAAGAATCCAGGAAAAGGAAATCAACAAGCGGAGTCATAAGAGACTACGGTCTCAGCTAGCAAGGTACAATCAAAGTGCTAATGTCCAGGCAAGAGCAAGTGCAAACAAGGAGTCACAAGGCAGTACAATGTCCAACACAGGAAGATCCAGAGGAGTAAGGGCTAGACAATCAGTGAGAAAGAAAGCAAGACTCAGAACTTGTACAAAGCTACTGTTCCAGCAACACTCCCTACTTAAGACTGCAGTTTATAAGCCTGAACTCCCAGAGCCCTACCCAAGGCTCAGCTGCAGGTCATTATAGGCATTCTGGCAGAATTATTACTCACGACGAGGCCTTTACTCCTGAGGAGTCATCTTCTGCGAGCAGACACTCCTTCACTTGGCCACTATCCCAAACCGGTATTCTCAGAGGCTAGGTAGTGCCTCAGCATCTGTCTCTGTCTAAGAAGTTGGGCAATTTCCCCACCCACCCTTCCGTGGTTAGAGTACTTACCAGTACATGATTTAACCACGCATCCCACTATCCTCCGCACACTAAATGGACAGCTAGCAGCAGCTCCATTTGGGAAATGGCTGCCGACCATGGAGATGTTCCACAGCGGCAAGAGTGTCAAGAGAAGTGTGGTCGCTCTTGTCGGTGGATTCTATGGTTGGTGCCATATTTTTTTCTCTCCGAAACAAGCAGAAATATCCATAGGGTTCCTGTCACACGAAAAGGGAACCAGCGTGGATGCCTGCTAACCATCTTGGCAAACTATGGCAAATAAATTGCCATTCCCTCAACATATGAGGTGTGTGCGCATGTGCAAACTGTCAATAACCATTATTTACTTGTCTGGAGAGGTTCCAAACCCACTTTAAAATAAATAAATAAATAATCAGGATTCTTGTAAGTCAGTCCATTCACCCAGATGCTTAGGTCTACTCCAGAAGCAGTGAAAATACTTTGCGTCTCTCGTTAATGTAACTACTGCCACCCAATGACTTGTGAGATGACTACATCCAGCTGCAACCATCCTGTTTGCCCTTACACCAATGATAAATATGACTGATAAGATAGAAATGAATGGAAATACTTTGGGGCTTCTATAAACTTTAACACCACAGTACAACTTCCTTTTCACTTAGGTACTTGTGTGAAGGACAATAGAATATTAACTACTGATACTGTATGAAAACATGATCCACAAATCTTGCCAACGCTAAAATAAATGTTCCTTAGGAATTAATATAACTTCCTCATAAAATATTAACACTGTAAGCACCCTTATTTGAGAGTAAATTCCACTGAAATATATGGGGCATTCCCAAATTCATTTAGGATGAGGATGCCTATATTTAATTATTTCTGAATAATTAATCCACCATCACACAGTCAAATCTTCAAAATGGGAATGAAAGCATTGCCATATAGCCAGATTAACAATGATGTTATTTTTCTAGTCCTGCAGTACTTTAACTATAATCTTGCACACAGCTGTGCATGTTGAAGTCATCAGTTATGGAATCAGGTAGAGGATTGCAGCCTTGGAGCTAATTTAGATGTTACTTTAAAAAAATATGTTCGCATTGCTTTTTAATGTTTCAGTCAATCTACAGCTGAAGCGGAATTTGCAGAAGTGCACAGGCACCGAACAACTTACTTTAAAAAAAAAGCATCTTGCCTTTTTTCTAATCATAGAAACAGTCCCTGTAATCTTCTGTGATCATATTATTCCTGAAAAGAGGGCCCTATTGTGACCAGGCACTTACAGGAGTTAGCCAGCTGCAGTGGCATCTGTTGGTGCATACCCAACAAGAAAAAAAGAAAACAATTCTTCATTGATAAGATCATAAGAAGAGCCATGCTGGATCAGGAGTCTGTTTGCACAGTGGCCAATCAGCTGCCCATGAGAAGCCGACAACCAGGACATAAGTGCAACAATACCCTCCCACTCACATTATCTGGCAACTGGCATACAAAGACTAGTAGTCATTGATGGCTACTAGCCCTGATGATTATATTGTACCTCCAATATCCAAGGCAGTAAGCCTGTATGCACCAGTTGCTGGGGAACATGGGTGGGAGGGTGCTGTTGCACCATGTCGTGCTTTGTTGGTCCCTGGTCGACAGCTGGTTGGCCACTGTGTGAACAGAGCGCTGGACTAGATGGACCCTTGATCTGATCCAGCATCAGGGCTCTTCTTATGTTCTTATCAATATTGGTTCTCTCTTTACAGGAGGAGGCATTGACAATTGATACTTGAATTTACAGAGGCAAAGCAGAAATGAGAATGGTAGAGAAAGAAGAGTTTAAAAGGAGAGCAAGAGAGGCTGTCAACATCAGCATATTCACCTGGGTAACCTGGTATGTGCAATTTTCCAGAATGAAGAGCCCCATAATATTTGCTAGGCAGTTCTTAGTCTTCTCATAATACGTGTGTGTGTGTGTGTGTGTGTGTGTGTGTGTGTGTCTCTCTCTCTCTCTCTCTCTCTCTCACACACACACACACACGTTTACATATGCCTTGAAAGGCAATGCAATTGCAACATGCCTCAAACCTCCTAAGGCATTTTAAACGCAGGGGAGGGGGGAATAACATAACCTTTTGTTTTTAAGGTAACATTCCATAAAGAATAATCTAAAATTAGAGGAACTGTATTTATTGATTGAATGACAGTGGAGCAAGTATCCTTTGGTTGTATGTTATTTGCTACCTCTCTACAAGCTTCCTTTCTCCCTTACAATGTAAAACATAATAGGGTGTGTTGGGGCAAAAACACAAGGAGCATTGTGGGATTGTGCCATAATTGGTGAAGAGCAGGTTTTCATCCTGTCTTGCTCCTGCTTCCCCAATAGGCCAAAAATGAAAAAGCACTGCCAGCAAGCGTGACTGAAAAACTAGTACTCAGCACTCAGCAGCTTCTGCTCCCTTTTTTAATGCATAAACAAGTCACCTTGAAACTCAGGCTAGCATGAGCAGCCTGGAAGCAAAAGATATATTACTTACTTTTGTTTTAAACAAATGCAAAGAGGTATAAAACAAGCTCTAGAAAGGAAATATATTTCGGCAACTTTAACAACAGTGTCTGATATTTCAGGGTTTTGCACTCTTTTCCATCCCTTCCATTCATCGCACCCTCTTCTTCATCCTTTTCAGTCATTGCTTTTCAATACTGAAATCACTTTAGGATTTCTGTATGAAAATACTTTGATATTCTGAAGCCAGCAAATTATGAATGGTGCTAAAAGAAAACACAAAAACACTGAATGCCTTAGGCATTCAGAATGAAAGATTGCCTAAACATTTCACATGACACTATGCAATTGCATAGACCAAGGCGCCTTTTAACTCCACTGCAATCAATTCTTCTGGAATGAACTCCTACTACTTTGTGTATCATGTATGAAGCACCAGCAGTGGGCTAGATGCCATGCAGATAATGCCAGGAAATGTAAGCCAGTGTGGTGTAGTGGCTAAGGTGTTGGACTGGGAGTTGGGAAATCCACGTTCTAGTCCCCACTCGGCCATTGGAAACCCACTGGGTGACTTTGAGCCAGTCACATACTCTCAGCCCAACCTACCTCACAGGGTGGTTGTTATTAGGATAACATGGAGAGGAGGAAGATTACGTACACCGCCTTGGGTTCCTTGAAGGAAAAAGGGCGGGATATAAATGTAATAAATAAAAATAAGTAGAGCAGAACAAGAACAAAGATAGGTTGACCAATTTGGAGAAAGTCACGGCAGAGATATGCAGTAGTGATGGTGGTGGAATTCTGTGATATTAGAGAAACTGAGAGTTTGGTTGCCCAGGGAAGTCACAACATGAATTTTGTTGAAATCCATACATCCACCTTCAAAAAAATTGACTCCAAATTAAAGAATCACAAGAGAATGTGTTGTCAAGCATTCCCTATTGTGAAAAACTAGTTGACTTCTGGAAATGGCTGCATCTAAACTGGTAATGAAGGGCAGGTAAGAGTTAAGCGTTACCCCCACAAATCCTGTTCTTCTGTGAATAATGGGTGGAAATTCTAGTGGATGGAGCAGCAAGAATCAATCTTTCTTTGATGCAGCAATATATTTAAAAAAATAAAAAATAGATGTATATTAAATGGATAGCCCCTGGAAACCTAAAGGCTTTTTCTAGTGCCTAATTCAATCTAGTATGTGGAACATTCCAGCCCTTTGGAGCAACTTGTGGTTCTTCAGATGTTTTGTCATATAACATTCATCATCCTTCTCCACTAACTATGCTGGATGAGGGCTGATGAGAGTTGTAGGTCAAAACATCTGGAGGACCACAAATTGCCCATCCCAGCTAGACCATGAAAAGATCCCAATCCAGGTGTCATCTTTGACCAGCAGGCTCTTTTTATGTTCTTAATCCCTTAACCAGTGTACTATAGACTGTATAGACACAAGTTTGCAAAGGGCGTGTGTTGACAGTACGAAGGAACCCCAAAGTTTTCTAATCCAATCACAAACAGCAAAGGAAGATCTTCGTATCGAAGCTGTACTTCCCAATGGACGCACCCAACAAACATAATATAGCCTATGATTATCTAAATTATAGCTCTCCACAAGTAGGAGCAAACAAGACTAATCATGCCAAGACAGGTTGTGTGGTAAATTTAGTTTAAAAACAAAATACAGGTAACTAATAAACAGGATGTTGAGCACACTGCAAAGTGAGGTGAAAAACCTCTTGACTAAGGGGGAAATATAAAACATAATGGCTAGCAGAAGACTGTAAAAGCAAAACCTGTCAAAGAGAAAAATTCACTTAATCTTGCTGGCCAATCTATTTGTCCTGTACTGAACTCTTCAGCTGTTAATAAACTCTAAAAGCAGTCCCAACACTGCAATCCTCTCTCTCTCTCTGATCACCCCAACTTGCCCATTCCGGCTTTACAGAAATAGGAAACACCAGTATAGAGGGAACTTACACAAACCTTATGCCAACAGTAACAGGTGTATCGATCAGCCTTCCCCAACCTGGCACCTTTTTGATGTGTTGGACTACAACTCTCATCATCCCCAGCCATTGCCCATGCTATCTGGGGTTAACTGGAATTGTTGTCCAACACATCTTGAGGGCACTATGTTGGAGAAGGGTGATAGAAAAAGTCCAGGCTTGAGGCTGAGACCCCACTGAAATGACATAAATAGGCTTAATCCCTTGTCAACTGAGTTCCAAGTTAACTCAAGTGGCACAAGGAATAGCAGATTGACCAAATGATTTGGGATAGATAGAAGACACAGAGCATAAAAGGCAGGGGGAGAGATAGTGATAGCTGGTGTAGAAGAACATGAGGAAGGCAGATAAATGTGGTGGACAAATCCATTAGATTTTGGGGAAAGGGGGGATGGTTTTATTAATTTGAGATACAGTGTCCTAATGAAAACTGTCCATGAGGAAGGTACAGTGCCTCATTTCTGGGTTAAAAAATATATAGCAAAAAATAGCAAAAAAATACTACGGTAAACACACCATGTCAACTTTTTAAAAAAAATGAATTCTGGAAACCCTTACCCTTTTGTATTTTGTCACCTAGCAAACAAAGAGCACAAACAACGAATTAGACTCACATTTAACAACTAGTTTGCTTTTGACATCAGTGTTTATTGATACTGTTAAACAGAGTTTGCTAGCACTCTGTAGTTGTGTCAGACCAGACAAATTAAAAACCAGGGCCACTTGCCAGTCTCTTAAAACATATTTTAAACTGAGTTCATTAAAAATAAACAAATCTCTTGCTTATTTTCGGATTAACTCTGTAGAAGAACCATGCCCGCTACAAATGGGTATCTACAGGACTTTGTTTTTATGTCTAACATGTTAAATAAGACATCAGTGCTGCAAGGCATACAAATTTAGGAGGAGGGGATTATGTAACATGCTTTTTGAAGACTGCTGCAGCACATTTCCATGTCAATGAAGGCGAAGGCTAGAACTATAGCAACTGAATTGATCTGCCTGGCTTTCATTCTCCAGTCCAATCTTATTCACCAGCTAAAAAATGAGACAAAACTCCCCTGGGAAAGAAGAGGGTAAGAGAGAAAGGACTGGACACAATGCATGCTAATATCTCAATTGAACGACATCTATTTTCTTTGCAGCTCATCTAAGATTCCCTCCAAAAGGCGCTGTTCGTTCATTAAAAAAACATAAAATGGACAATGATATTTCAATCAGGACTGCAAAATATTACTTTTAAACCCCAATATGGCCCTGAAAAAGCACTAAGACCTGATGAGGCACAGCTCAAATTAAGTAAGCCTTGTGGGGCAAAGAGAAATACTTCAGTAGTTCTGAAATTCACTATTGATTTGTAGTAAAAAAAAAAGAGAGAGAGAGAGAGACCTTGCTACTACCTCATTTTCATATAAAGCAGCAGCCCTCCCTTAACTCATCCTCACAACAGAAACCCATCAACATACAGCTAAGTGACAATAGTTAACCACTATGAATATTTTTCCAGAACATGAAGATCCCTATACCCAATTGTAAAATGCAAGAATCATCTGCAAACTGTCCTTTAATTTCCCAACTTTCAAGAGAGCAAGGCACACTGATTTACCATGTACCCAACTGCATACAGTTTAAATTGACACCAAGAGAGAAGTCCACACTTATGTACTGGTCATTTAATTGTATTCCATAGTTTCATGGCACAGAACTTCACAAATGCTTTGAACTACAGCAGATGTCTGGAAAGTGGTGGCGGCAACAGTAAACAGCCGTAAATCATGGGCAACAGCCCCATTCACAATCCTGCTAAGGCAAGAATATTAATCAACATAGGAATTCATTTGCACAAGTGGTGCATAAATCATTTTTTGCATATTTAGTACATAATTCCTATACAAAAATACTTTTCATTTTTGAGGCTGTAATTCAAATGTAACACACCCGCAGGCATTTTCAAACATGAGATTCCAATATATCTTTAATACAAAACAAAATCATACATGTTATTTCTTTTCCAAAGCCCTATTCCACATTAACAAATAGTGGACAAGAGGCTTGAATACACTTCTCAGTGTAAAAAAAACCCCCAGGCCACATTGGAAAACTTACAATTAAATTAAATTAGGCTTCCACTTTTTAAATTATTATTATTTCACATTATCAACAATCACAAGTGACGCATTTCATATCAGAAGGCTTGTGTGTAGCTTGGACCATATGAATATTTTTTTTCAGGAATGAGTCTCACTGACTCTATTGGGGACGTTAGGAAATCATGCCTAGGACTGCAGCCCTGCTTACACGGAGGTATGCCCAAGGGAGAGCAAAAAGGCTTACTTCTGCACACAAGACCAGAGCCATACAGCACAATCCTATATAGGTCTACTCAGATGTAGTCCCATTGCCTTCAAAGCACCACTGAGTTGAATGAGACTTACTTCTCAGTAGCCATGCACAGGGTCGGATTATTCGTGTCACTTTGTGAAAACGTTCATTTAGTCTTGTGGTATCGAGAGAGACAAAAATCGACTTCTCCCATTCACGTTTTTTTAAAGAGGGCTGCCGGGAAGCAAACATGGGGAATAAATACAGCAGGAAAAGAAGCAGCAGGTATGCCCGAACAATTTTTACGCACCCTCAATGCAACTGAAAGTAAAGCATGTGGCAATGGAGATACACAGCAGTGTGCATTCTACCACCCCCTTATATTTACAATGCAATCCTAGGTATGTCTACCTAGAAGCAACTCCCATTTAGTTTAACGGGATTTACTCGCAGGTAAGCGTGCCTAGGAGTGCAGCCTTAAGCAACCGTTCCCCAGCACACCATTTTGAACTGGCGCTGGTCATGCCCTGCAAAGGACCTGCTTGCTTCTCACCTCTCCGGGCACAGCTCCTGGGCCGTCTCTTCTTCCTCCTCGTCCATGACTGGGCTGTTATTCCGTTTTCTTCCTGGTTCTGGGCGCTTCTGGTGCTGCTCCCACTGCTGCTGCTCTCTCCGAGTGCTGCCGCTGAACTGCAGCTGCGGTTCCTTTTGAGCTGCCCACCTGCAAGCTGCTGAGGGCAGCGACAAGAGCTCGAGGCAACAGCTCCACAGCGCTCTGCGCTTCACCATGGGACGCCAGGCTCCTGGTCCTGAGCGGATCCGCCGGGAGCGCAATTCCGTTCCCTCCCTCTTTTCTCCTCCCCCCGGATCCTATTTCCCAGAACGCGGAGCTCACTACCGCCCTCTCTCTTGCTGAGAAGAAGTGGCCAGCTCGGTTTCCCCTCAACATAGGAAGCCATCTTCTAGTCAGACCATTGGTTCGTCTAGCCCAGTATTGTCTACACTGGCTGAGTTCGGACAACACGCTAATCAACGGTTGTTTCCTATTCTGTTCCTATTACCACCACCCCACCCAGCTGATTTGCGAGTCGTCCGAACTCAGCCACTGACTGGCAGCGACTCTCCAGGGTTTCAGGCAAGAACCTTTCGCCGCACCCACCAAGTTCGCAAAAGCTACTGGCAATCTTGGTAAAGGCGCACAAGGGGGTACTACTGCTACAATTATGTGTTCATAATTGCTTCAAATTCAGCAGAAGCGAGTAAGAGTTGCCAACTTTTTTTTATTTCTAGCAGGGCTCCTGTCCTAAGCCTTTCACCTTTAAAATGTAACAGCTACATGAGAGGCAGGAACTTGTGGACTGATTCATACATAGATGAATTTAATCACTCTGTTCAGTTTGAAAGTTCTCATCAGGGAGCAGCCCTTGGGTGTAATCCGTGAATGAAATACATTGTGGTGTGAATTACCACTGCCTCTGGGTGGCAATTCACCTTATGTCAGGCTGGCCAGCTGAATTACATGGCTTTCCACTCATGTTGTTGCTAGGAAGTGCCATATCATGCTCACTCAGGTTACTACTACTTCTACATATCTGTCTGTTTGTAGGTTGGCTACATGTAGAGTGTTTTTGAGTATATAAGGATAAGAGTATGACCATGGCCCAAACATCATTTCTCTGAACAATGTAAACACGTTAGTTAGAAGTATGGGGCCTCCATCCTGTATGATCCCGTTTTCATTTTGAAAAAATACAAGATTGGTGTCTTTTAGTTCAGTGGGTCCCTTTGTTTAAGCACATTCATGTTTCCAGTTGCTTAGTTTGTATTTATAGTCAGACGTGGCAGTATGACATGGATGGATGTTAATTATACACGAGTGGGTAAATGCTTTTTTTATGCTGTTCCTTGGCTCCATAGATCAGTTCACATATCAGTTCTTCTATACCAGGGGTGCAGAACCTCTTTCAGCCTGATGGCCACATTCCATTTCAGAAAGGCTTTCAGGTGCTGCTTTTCAGTGGTGGGCAGGGCAAAAGGGCTGTGGTCAACATACCAAAACTACCAGAATGCTTGTGCTTTGGGTTCTTACTGCCAGTAACTAAGTCTTAGGAGAAGCATTTCAGCCATTTAGAACAGAAAACAAAACAAAACGTGAAAACACTAAATGATTGGTTGGTGGGGGTTTTTTCTGTCTAAAATTGCACTCTTAGCTACCATTTTAAACACCCTCTCAGACCCCAGGCCATGGGTGTGTTGGTTTGCCTGTGTTGGTTTGGTTCACATTGGCCCACGGAGCGAACATTGAATGTCACGTGGGCATGCCACACACACAAAAAAATATTTTTCAAATATTTGTGGATGGTGTGTTAATCTGAGCTGAACACTGATCTGGTGGTGGTGATGCACAACTATTGTGCCGTATGCTGAAACAGTATATGAACTCCATGGGCAAGGTTTTCCCAGCAACTACTATGTGTTGTAGTTACTCAGAATCTAACACAGATTACTTACTCATTATACCTTCAACCACTGGCTGTGTACCATGTCCTTTATTACAGGACCTTATTGTTTCATAAAAGAGAAACTTCATCTTGGTGGAGTCCTTTGGCTTTGTATCCAATGTTAGGCCCATTGTAATTAATGGGGTTTGTTAGATTAATATTGGATACAACCCTATGTATTGAAATATCAGTTTGGGACTGAAGTTCCACCCACAGTGCCAATTACTGGGAAATGGAATATGCTCTCCTTTAGTTTTTTAGGGTTTTTTACTGCATAACTACAAAGGACTATGTGACACCCAGTAATTGCATGAATTAAACATAATCAACATGTTCAGTACATAATCCCAGCTGTCTAAAATTTGGGGGTGACTTGATATAACCCCAATTAAGTCTCTGCTACAGATGAATATATAATCTTTAACATTTGAGGGCTAGAAAAAAATCAATAAAACCCTCCATTGTAATACACAGGTTTTATAATTTCCCAAGGGTCTTTTTTAATTGAAATGTTTAGAGGAGTTACATTGTGCAAAAACCAAGACAATATACGACAATAGGTATAACAAGGAATAAGGAGGAGGAGAGAAGGAAAGATTAAGGACCAAATATATTAATTCAGACCGTTAAAGTTATGATGCTTTTACAATTATGCAGTATTAATAATATGCTTTCACGAAGGCAGCAATAATGGGAACTTATCTGTTTTGCTTACATGTATGTATTATTAATCCATCCTCAGTTTATTTTATGACGAATAAGAATGAAATGTTCATTTGTATTTATACTAACTGCATTAATTTACTGGTGAATTTATTGAAACTTGGGGCATGTCTTCATGTTGTTTTTGTTGTTTCTAAAACAATATAGTGTTTGCTTATATTTTACAGGATACTGCTAAATTAAAAACAAGTAGGTATATTCAATTAATGATTACTTGTGTCTAAACATTAGTGTGGTGTATTTGTTTAGAAAATTAGATCAAAGTTGACCATTTGGTGGAACAATATGGTGACTCAAGGACATTCTCCCCAGCTTTCTTTTTTTCTCCTGTAACATGATACCAAGAAGTCTATTTAAACTGAAAGTCAGGATGATCTCTGTTCTAATCCTGTCTAAGCTATCTACACGCTGTATGACCTTGGGCAATTTATTGAACTCCTTGGGCATAATTCATCTTCGGTTTCACTCAGCTGATTACAATGGAGTTAGTCCAGGAATGAATTTGGCCTCTTTTGCCTTAGTCAGTACAGGTGGGCATTAAATAAAAGGCAGCAAACTCAAAAGAAACTGACAAACTACGGCTTTTGGATTAATTACATTTCAAAGTAATTAGGCTTGCTGGAGTTTACCTTGTGTTCTTTTCAGCACCAGGTGAACTACTTATTTTCCCAGGCATTTTAGTCTTTCAGTTTCTGTTGCTTTAAATCTGTTACTGCGTTTTTAATCTTTGTATTGCTGCTGAGTTTTATTTGGTCATTATTTTGATTTTATACTGTAGTTTTAAACCTTTATATTGTATTTTATCAGGTTGTGTTTTAATTGCTGTGAACTGCCCAGCGAGCTTTGGGCGCTGAGCAGTATAGAAATGTAATAAATACATATGTAAAATAATAAAGTTTAAGGATCTCATAATTACTTTAAAATGCAAAAATAATTAAAGCAAAATTATTATCCATTTTCTACAAATATAGTTTTGTAACTTCTTTTGGGGATCTCACTTAGACTGCAACTCCTATAATCCCCCAACCAATGTTGCTGGCTAGGGGATTATGGGATTTGTAATCTATCACATCTGGAGGGCACCAGGTTGAGGAATACTGGTCTATCATCATGTTCATTGATGTTCTCAAAGAACTTTAAAAGATTAGTAAGAAAGCATACCTTTGCTGATGTCATGTTGATTCTTTTTGAGGAGGACATGACCTTTATTTATTTATTTTATTTATTTGTTACATTTATATACCGCCCCATAACCGAAGCTCTCTGGGCAGTTCACAGAAGTTAAAAACAGTAAACATTAAAAGTATGCAAAATTTTTAAAACATAAAAACAACAATATCCATTTAAAAACAACAGTTCTGACTTTCATACTTTCTGTATGCTTGATAATTATATATTTAATACTTTCCACCAATCTACTTGGAATGTGTGTTGGAACCCGAAAGGGCAGGTTCCCTTGGTTCGCTGAGTGGCGGTCAAAGACTCTCAAGACACAATTTCTCTCATCTTGTAAAAGTTTTATTACGAGCAGCCTGCAGTGCTGCAAGGTGGCAAACCCTAGAGGATCTGAAGGACTGCCCACTAGTTGCAGGCAAAGCTAAGATACTTATAGGGTAACATCTTCAGAAGCAACAACAGAACTTCCTCATATAATGAACCAATCATAATACAGTTTTGCAATACAGTAACCAATGACAGACAAGGCATTTATGCATGTGCAAAGTACAGATAATTCTAAGACTAGAAAAACAATACATAGATGGGTATTGCAATCCTGGAACATCTGTTCCTTTGTGGATACTATTCTTCCTGTCCTCGCTGGGAGGCTCACACTCTGACTAATGCGTCAACACTTCTTGTTGGTTGAGCAAATGTTGCTCAATATATTTTCAACTACAGTTTGCATTAAATTGCTATAGAACTTAATTTCTAGTAGAAAGGGCTTACATCAAAACAGGGTGGGCACAGACAAAACAGCCCATTCACACATTTCCTCGACAAATGGACATAAAGCTAAGTGGTCTGTAATTTCCTGGATCCCCCTGCACAAGGAAGAGGTACCATTTCAGAAAAGGCAATCTTTGAGGTCCTGGCTTTCAATCTCCTATGAACAACCTAAATTTAGCTTTCAAAACCACACAGTTACATTTTCCATGTCATTGGCATTAATTTGCACCATGAATGCTGACTCCCTGCTGGCGCTATCTAGATGACACGTGATATCCACAACCTTTCCACCACACAGACAATTCACCATACAGTCTAAATGTTTGTCACAAACCCAGCTGTCTATACTACAAGATCCCCCACACAGAGGCATTTCCTCAGTGCAAGAAAATTTCTCTTTATCCTAGGGTGACCAACTGTCAGGATTTCCCCGGATTTGTCCTGGTTTTTGTTCTTTCCATGGTGTCAGGGGGGATTTTCTATAATTTTCAATAATGTCCTGGAATGACATACCTTCCCCTTTAAGGCTACCATTAGCATGGCAGGAGGGAGTGACATGCTTTCTTGAGGCACATCATTCCCCCACCCCAAGCTCCAATTGTGGTCTTAAAGGGGAAAGTGGGTCATTCGTGGACATTATAGAAAAGGCCCCCATTGGAGTGGATGGTGGTGGTGCAGAATGAAATCCTTTCCCCTCCTCCACTCCAATCGGGTTCTTTAAGGTGGCGGGGGAATAACGTACTTTCTGCAGGACTCAGAAAGCTGCTTCCCCCCACACACACTAGGAGTCCTCTTTTTTGGTTTCCCAAATATGGTCACCCTACTTTATCCCCAAAGAATGGGTCTCTTATAAGGGATCACTTTTCTGGTATTTGAAGTGATATCAGAACGTCTGGGCTGCCACTGGTCCAATTATAACCACTCAAGGAAAGACAACTAGGTGTGCAATGTGGCCCTTGTCAATGTAACGATATATATTAGGGTTTTAAGCCCCTTTCCAGACTTGGGTTTAGTGTATGTAACAAAGTTGCTTCTGATCCTGGAGGTCGTATATAGCCATCATGACTACTAGCCATTGAAAGGTTTATCCACCATTAATTTAACTAATTGCCCTTTAAACTTATTTAGGTTGGTGACCATAATTAAGACACCAGGATTATAAACCAACGTCTGATGTTGGCTACAAAATAGAACTGTCACCCTGCACACAGCATATGCCCTCTTTAGTAATCTGTCCAAGAAGACCTCTTAATTTCCACCCGCCAATACACATAATTCCAAGATGTGCATGGGGGATTCCTTCTCCCCAGCATTGCCACCACCTATTGGGTAGGGTGACCATATGAAAAGGAGGATAGGGCTCCTGTATCTTTAACAGTTGCATAAAAAAGGGAATTTCAGCAGGTGTCATTTGTATATATGGAGAACCTGGTGAAATTTCCTTTTCATCACAACAGTTAAAGCTGCAGGAGCTATGCCAGAGTGACCAGATTTAAAAGAGGGCAGGGTACCTGCAGCTTTAACTGTTGTGATGAAGAGGGAATTTCACCAGATTCCCCATATATACAAATGACACCTGCTGAAATTTCCTTTTCAATACAACTGTTAAAGATACAGGAGCCCTGTCCTCCTTTTCATATGGTCACCCTACTATTGGGAAACTCCTCCTACAATGGACAGTCCCACCTACAGGACTTATTTATAGCAAACGCTTATATTTCGGTGCCTAAAGAACTCTTTGTCATTACCCGTATTCGGACGTCATGATGGGTTAATAAACCACTCACAGTAACTTACTTTGAAAATAAAGTACTGTTACCCACCCACCCTACACAATTAGTATTAAGCTACTGTGTGTTGTTTGGCTCATCCCCTGCCCCTCTCAGTCCTCCTGCTTGTATCCCATCTTCCCTTGCTGTGGAAATATATCCTGCTAACTCTTACACTGTGGCCATGTTACCTGCCTTCCTCCAATTGGCTGGCTCCTGCATCTGCTGGGAATGGGGTAGTTACCTCCTCTGGTGATAATTCCGCAGGGTTTTCGTGGTGCCTCGTCTTGTCTCCCCAGGTCCACATGCTGACTCTTTCCCACTGCCGCCAATTATGTTAGAATACTTTTAAACTTCCTACTTTAAAATATCCTAGCTGTGAGACAGACACCATCACTAGAGACTAGATGAATTATTAAACTACTAATTTATTAAAGGGATGATTTGTACATAAGGGATCACTAATATTTACTTTGGAGTTTCAAAGGGCTGCTAGTAACAATTCTTAAGGTCTCAAGAGACACTGTTGCTGTTACAAGCACTAATGACTTCTTTTACCTCAGGGCAAATTCCCTAAACCTCCACCCAGCCAAATATACCTACAACAAGGTCTAGTTTCTGGGTACAGTCTTCCTCTTACACTAAAGCTCCTCCTGTTGTATTTCTGGCTGCTTGGACAGTTTATTTGGGTTTTTAATTCCTGCTTATATAATCTTCTATTTACAAGAAGGCTTCTTAATAATGCCACCTGTTCCCTACAGCTGATTTTCACCAGTCACGTAGGGTTATACCACGTTAGAAGGAATAGTTTAACATCCAGGTTTAAACTATTCACTTTCCCCTCAGCTTTCTCCTAGTCCTTATAAAACACCACACAACACCAACCAGCAGACCTTCTCCCTCTTTGTCTACCATCCGGCCAACTCAGCTGTCAACTCTCCACCCCTTAGCTGTCATTTCACAAGCATTGTTTTCCACCTAGCTAGAATCTCCAGCCAGTCAGAAGCAAATTTACCTGTTCTGAATTCAAAGTGATTCTCTCCCTTTCCTCCTTCAGAATATCACTAGCAACTACTACACAGGCCTTCGACAGTAACAAAACATGGCCCCAGACCTGCTCTGATACATGGTAACCTGTCAGAGACCACACTAAGTAAACATTACATAAGAGCAAGCATTTGTATAGGGAATTCCTTCACAGCATGTCATTATATTGCTCTAGAAATGCATTTTGGTCCAAAGCAGACATTACTTTCATTTTTTACTGTAGAGCAGGTATCCAGGTTGGACCTCTTCCTTGAAGAGCAGGAATTGGGGGCCCTACATTGCAATTTTATTGCAAAATAGCACTATTTTGCAATAGAAATTGCAGGCGTGGGAGCACAATCCAGATTGGATCTATACTGCATGTGTATGAGAGAAGGGTTAAGGCCTATCTGCCCCTCATACTAGTGCCCATATCTCAATCAGGAGCCCTGCTCCTAATGCAGAGTAGAAATGAAATGTTTGTTTTGGCCCTAATTGTGCTTCCAGATGGAGGGTTGCTAGCAGTAGCAACCAGAAGGCATTGTGCAGTTCTTCTATCTTTTTCTTCTTAATATGGAATAAGTGTTAAGAAAACCTAGGAAAGTTACAAATAGAAAACATCATCATCTGGACCCCCTGTAAAATTCCATGAATGAGGCAACGCAATCAAACCATAAAAGCCCCATCTGGAAGCACACTGTGGCCTTTGCTAGACCTACCTTAAAATCCGCGACGGAGGAGGGGAGAACCCGTAACACAACTATCGTGGGCTGTCGCCCTAGTGTAGATGTCAGACACAACGCGCCGAAGGAAAGACCCATCACATCCACCATTTTTTTTCCATAATTAAAGGGGCGATGTGCATGAACGCTTGTGCGCTCAGGTAAGTTTTTTTTTTTAAATTAAATTCATTTTCCCACTCCTGGGGAGTGCTGCACCCTGTGCGTGGCTTCCCCCGGCTACGCACAAGTAATTGCGCGGAGCTAGGAAAAGCCACGGAACAGGCTACACGCTCATCGGGCTAGAAGGGGTAGGCTATATCCCTGGGCCAGGGAGGGTTGATTCCCTCCCTGAGCCCGAGATCCCCTGTGCATCATCTGCCCGGGATCTAGCCTGGTCTAGCAAAGGCCTAAGACATTCTATTCTGAGCTGGCACCTATTAAGCAGAGTTAAGTGCTGTAGGAATATGTCAACCATATTTGGATTTTCTAAGGTTTATCAGGACACTAGTTTCTGTTATTGTTGTAGTTGCTACTGATGTTTATTTTATTCTTTAGTTTTTACTTTTAATTCTGAAAGTAAAAGTATTCTGTATTGTGAGTCGAAACTCTTGTACCAGGACTGGATAACTCAGAAAATAAAGATTAATTTAAAATGAATATATTTCTGCTCTCTGTAGATCAGTTTTGTATTGATGGCATGCCTGGTTCTCTGAGAATGAGAATAAAGGCAAGAATACTAGAGTACTGCAGAGAGGAACACCATAAAGAAGAGACATGGTGGCAGTTATAATGAAAGATGGGAGCCTGGATGAGGAATTTGATATGAGAGGCAGCTGAAGCATACAGGGGGGGTGGGAATTACAGGAGGGTAGAAATAGTCTGCAGTGACATATATCAGGGGAAAGAGAGCACAGTTTGCAAGGCTGGAGACAGATAAGAGAGTTGAAAATTGTTTGAGAGAGAAGGCATAATTTCCCATAGTGTACACATATATTTCTTTTGTCCCATTGTTGCCTCTACCCAAATAGATTTGGCAAGTATCTGAGACAATACAAAAAAAGGCAAAACCTGTGTAGCTGATGGAGTAGGATTAATGTAGCGGTCCCTCTTTCAAGCTGCCTTCATCTCTCTTACAAAAATGTGTGTGTCTAGCCTACAGCCTTTTGTGTGTGGGGGGAGAGGGGAACATATGTGGTCATCTGAACCACAATTACTATGCTGGCTGGGAATGATGGGAATTGCAGTCTAACACATCTGGAGGGCACCAGTTGGGGAAGCCTGCCATAAATACATGTATCTTGCAATGAGGTGGCAACAACTGCATCCTGAGACAGAAGTTGAAAGACCATCTTGTTATAGTTCTTGGCAGTTGCAATCTTGTTAACATTGTTCAAATGTATATAGGGACTCAGAGGCCTGTAGGACGGCTCACCTATAAGTCCTGCATCCTGTACATTATACTTGTTCTCCCACAATAGTGCCTGATGAACACTCACAGCTTTCTGTGTCAGTTTTCATTGCTAGCCCAACACCAAATGTGATGGTGTCATAACAGTACCTTCAATCTACCCGACTTCTGTTTAAAAGCACAGACCTGTAGACGTGTCTGCAAAAGTGGTGAACTTATGAGTGTGACAAGTTTGCAGTTCTACAAAGCTATTGAATGGCTACAAAAATGGCTCTATCACAAGTGCATGAGATATGTACAGTGTTTTATCCACTGTAAACAAGTGCTGGACAATGTGGTTATTTTTGACACCAATGTATGTGCGATTGGACCTATAACATGAGAAGGAATATTGCGATCAGGGCAAACCGATGGGATCAGTGCTTCCATAAATTGCCATGGTGACTGGCAATGTGGGAAAGTGAGTTTTCAGCAGCTACTACTACTTTGGTAACATATGGAGTAGACATCTACATCCACCCTTTACATCCTTTCTAACTTCTTCTGCCCTGTTCCTGAATTGCCCCTGCTTCAAAACCCACTTCTTAATGTCTTTTGGATACTTACTTTCCTGTCACAACTCTTCCAGTCCTGACCTCTTCACAAGTCTTAGAGCCTATATATGTCTATTCAGAGGTAAATCCCTTCAGGGTCAATGTGTTTACTTCCAGGTAAGTGTGTATAGTATTGTAGCCATACAGCAGAATCCCATGCTTATCTGCTCGGAAATAAGTCCCACTTAGTTCAATGAGGCTTACTCCCAAGTAAAGAATAGCATTCTTAATTAGTTAATATAACAGTCTAGACAGGGTATATCAGATTTCTTTGCTCTGGAGAATGAAATAAATTTAAAGGAATAGTTGTAGATAATTAAGATCAGCTAAATGAGATGCAAAAGGTGTTTTTCAAAAGTTACAAACGTAGGCAGAGATTAGACAGTTTTCGGAAATGTGTAACAAGATGGGCTAGCACTTACTAATGATTTTTTATCAGGAAGTTATGGAGCAAAGTAACTAACACAATAAGCATCCAGTCGTGGACACTGCAGCATGTTGGCTAGGGTGACCATATGGAAAGGAGGATAGTGATCTTGTATCTTTAACAGTTGCATAGAAAAGGGAGTTTCAGCAGGTGTCATTTATATGCATGCAGCACCCGCTGAAATTCCCTTTTCTAAACAACAGTTAAAGATACAAGAGCCCTCTCATCCTTTCCATACGGTCACCCTAAAATAACCTATAGGCAACATGATGGCTAGAGTAGTTGCATGTTATGTTGAAAGTACCCCACCAAAGCAGATAAGTGCATAGCTTTTCTTAATGCTTTAAAATTACTGGTCTGAGTTGATGATGCAGTTTGGTAAAAAGAGGATGGAGAGTAGGTGGCATTTTAACATCCCCTAAAGGAAAATCTTAATAATGGTCTTCAAAAGAAGCACGCTATTAATGAACAGATCTGACATTACAGACCGAAACAGCAATCTTCGCTCCCTCTTCCTTAAAAATAAAATTAAAAAATCCTTACAACTCTCAAGAACAAAGAATCGATGTCAGTGGCCTGGAGGCTTTATGTAGTTACTTTCTGTTAATCAGCCATGGGAAAGAAAATCTGTGTGCTGTTTAATTGGTTGGGAAACAATAAAATGAAATGCACTAGATGGTAATGAGCAGCTGCTCAATACATGATGTAACTGCACCAAAGAATTCCATAAAATATAAGAGAATGTACAATCTCTCATCCATTATATTTACATGAAATTCCTCGGCAAGGAAGTCTAAGTTCTTTGTGCAATTGTTTCAACTATTTGAGTGCTACTTTATTTCAAAGGTAGCTTCAAACAACTATTCAGAATATGTATTAATAATCAGAATATATATAGCTCAGTAATTTGTCACACAATTATCCCTGTTGCATTGTGCAGGGATGGCATTTTTGTATTACTTACGATGGGGTATATTCCATACAGAAGTCGGCTGCATTTAGCTCAAGAAGAATGTTGCTTGGCTTTGCAAATTAAATCTTGACACTGCCTAACTGCAGGCTTGTGGCAGCCTTAAAGTTAAATGAAGCAGCTAAACCTGGCACAGCAACAGACGGGCAGAGTGAAGTATACAGAAACTCATAAGATGACAAACCCTTGATTTGTTTCAGATTCAGATATAGTTAAAATAAAACTGCTTCAGCATTATTTTATTTATCTTTTAAAAACCTTTTTGTTTCATCTTACTTCAGAAGAGCTGAAGCTGGCTAACATTAGAGATAAAAACATAAATTAACAATTCAGGGCGCTATCCAATGCATGTTTAGACAGAAAAGAAGTCCTACAACTCCCAGCATTCTCCAGCCAGCATGGCTGGTTGTGCAGGTAGTTGCACATTATGCTTGCACAACCATGTGCAATTATGCTTTGCACAACCAGGTGTGTAAGTGTAATGTGCAAGCGTGTGTGCAATGGAAAGATTAGGTGGAGCTCCACTAGCACTATTTGAATTTGTGGAATCATAGAATCATAGAATAGCAGAGTTGGAAGGAGCCTACAAGGCCATCGAGTCCAACCCCCTGCTCAATGCAGGAATCCACCCTAAAGTATCCCTGACAGATGGTTGTCCAGCTGCCTCTTGAAGACCTCTAGTGTGGGAGAGCCCACAACCTCCCTAGGTAACTGATTCCATTGTCGTACTGCTCTAATAGTCAGGAAGTTTTTCCTGATGTCCAGCTGGAATCTGGCTTCCTTTAACTTGAGCCCGTTATTCCATGTCCTGCACTCTGGGAAGATTGAGAAGAGATCCTGGCCCAATTACACTGTTAGATACTGCCCTATGTTATATATACTTAATAGAACAGGTAAATCTATTACATTCACTATTTTTAAATATGAAGATCTGGTAACTGTAGACATTTACATCTCTCCTGATCTAGTTGTGTTTAGTTACCCAAGACTAGCTGCACCAGAATGTGGATGTCCATCCAACTCAAAGAAATTAAATGTGGATAGACATCAGCATTCCTATTGGCAGTTGCATTTATACCTCCCTGATCGGGCAAAGCGTGTGTGAGTAGAAACATTGTTCCATGTGCAGAGCTTCTTATCTAAATTGGGGCAAAACAACAGGGCTGCTCAGAAGTAAAGCCTGCACATATTAAGTCAACATGGAATGGGATTCTTCAAACCCAATCTTTAAAGAGTCAAATATATAGTTAAGAACTAGACACTCCCAAAACATACACATGAAATTCCTTGAGAACTTGCAGTTTCTGAATACATTTTGAAGAATACACCAATTACAGGTTTAATTGCACTTTTAAGTAAATACTTTAATTTCTGGTTTGCATCTAGATTTTTCTAACTGCATCTATTTTGGTTATGAATAAAGCTTCCAGATAATCACTTTAAGATCTGAGGATTCAAATTCCTTGGGTGGAACAGATGGCCCTTTCTTTAGAACATACCAACACATTATGGCTCCTTAGCCCTAAACGTACAAAAGAACTCACTAATTTCATTTTTAAATCTTAACATGCAGCAATATATATTCGCCTTCTAATAATATATATTGTAAAATCTTAGGTATGCTAAAATTTCAAATCTGCTGACATAAACTTGAGGCATTTTACATTATACAATTCTTTACTATTCCAATTGTTCTCCCTCAACAAGACTTACTGAAAGTGACTCTGCAAGCTGAAGAAAATAATAAATGAATATTGAAATTCCTATCTGTGACTTGTTGTTGCAACTTAAATATTTTGATATTTATTCATATGTGAATGTACATAGGATTGCAGACAGTTCCCACTGAGAGTAAATACTTGCTTAAATCTTTTCTTGTGAAATCAATGGGATGTACAGTTAGCCAGGTTGGTCACCGGTACACCTAGGGGTGACCACATTACACCAACATTAAAATCACTCCACTGGCTGCCAATTAGTTTCCGGGCAAAGTACAAAGTGTTGGTCATCACCTTTAAAGCCCTAAATGGTTTGGGTCCAGGTTACCTGCGGGATCGCCTTCTCCCATATAGTCCGCCCCGCACACTCAGGTCCTCTGGGGTGAACTTACTTCAGTCAGCTAAAACTAGGCTGACATCAGTTTCCCAGAGGACCTTTTCTTCTGTCGCCCCCAGATTATGGAATGGCCTGCCGGAGGAGATTCGTAAAATTAACACTATGTGTGATTTTAAGACAGCTTTAAAGACTAGCCTTTTCTGGCAGGCCTATCCAGATCAATGTTAAATCATGATTTTTTAAGATGTATTGATTCCTGTTCTAATGTTGTTCCCCACCTCGATCCAAAGGGAGAGGAGGGTAAGAAATAAATTTTATTATTATTATTATTATTATTATTATTATTATTATAGTGCAATCCAGAGTCCTAGTTCTTATGAATGGCAGATGAGATGGCTGTGGTAATTTCTTCCAACCCCACAACCATTTTGTATTTCACCATTTTAGGGAGGGAGCTCATAATGGAATACTTCTCCATATGAAAACAAAGAAATGTCTGTATATTAAAAAAAACAACCAAGCCCAATAACAGCCCTGGCTGTAATGAGGAAAGATACAACCCTTCTTCCCGAACACTAATTTTCCATGTTGAGGATCAGTAAAGTTGAAATTTTAAAATGTTGGTGAGGACACACAGACAATCGTATTTCCATTGTCTCTGAAATATAGAGGTATGAGTCAAATATTAGTTTGGACTCTATGCAGATAAGATGTTAAAAGTAATATTAGAAGTATGTATTTTGTACTGTGGTGTTGACATGGGTAGATGTTTTATGATTTCAGGACACTCTAGGATGTGACTAGATTATCCAACTTTTGGTTGAAGACCATGCACTTGACTCAACATATTTTAAAGAAAATGTGTATTGAAGAGGAAAATGGCAGACCTTGTTTTCTAATTTAAAGGAGAAAGTAAACTAATTTAGCTTTTTTAGGGTGTACTTCAGTAACTGCCAGTCATAAAAAAAGCCATAGACCGTAAGAGGGTTTTTAAAGCCAAGCAAGGGGAGATAGAGCTATACAAGACCAGGCTCATTGCGAAAGGCTATTCCCAAAAATATGAAGACTATGACGTGATTTTTGTACCAGTTGTGAAACATGGTACAATAAGAGTGCTCTTGAACCTAGTAGCTTCAAAAGCTGGCATGTAGAACACCTTGATGTGAAGACTGCATTTTTGCATGGAAATATAGAATAGTAGTACATGGGACAACCCCCAGGATATACAAGTGCAAACACAAGCATCTTGTGTGCAAGCTACAGAAGAGATCTATGCCTTAAAACATGCAGTGAGAGCATGGAATGAAAAACTGGGCAAGGTACTGACAACAGAAGGCTTTAAACAAGGTAAAGCTGATTTCTGTCTCTACACACCTTATACAGAAGGCAGATGGACATTTATACAATTTACGTCAATTGTATATCATGATAATTTTCATTGTCACCGATTGTATGTCACCACAGTGAACTGCCCAGAGAGCTTCGGCTATTGGGCGGTATAAAAATGTAATAAATAAATAAATAATAAATAAAATAATTTGAAGGACAGTGCAGAAATTGTACTCCATCTAACCAAAGAGGTGGGAGTCAGGATGCTGTAGGAGATGGCAGTTACTATATGGGTGTACAAATTGATAGGGAAGTTGAGAAGTCATTATCCACTGATGGTTCTATCACCAAGGTCATGTGCACCAGGCATCTCACCCCTCTTTTGTGAGGTAATGATTATTGATCAGCTTCTCTAAATCTGTTTAAAAAATTAAATCCAGAAAACAGCTACATTATTAACAACATGGAAGCCATCATATGCATTTCATATTTGTAAACAAACATGTATCTAGGACTCTGCTGATAATAATAATTAGGAATAATCATTTGTAAACATTTCAATTAGCAAATATTGATGTCTTTTTGTATAAGAATAATACAAAGGCTAAACTACTGGCAGTGTTGCTTGTTTGAAAGTTGTGTTAAATTATTTGTTATATGACACTTTAATGTTATTTCACTTTCTTATGACCTGTAATATCGGGAATGCCCCACTGAGGAAGACCTGTAATATTGGGAATGCCCCACTGAGGAATGTATAGGGGAACTAGCCCGGTTGAGAACTCTAGCCTTATTACCTTATCCGCTGTTTGTGAGAACCGGGCATAAAGAAGCTGATTTACCCAAACGTAGGTCCGATCTCGGTGTGTTCAGAAGAATCGCAGCCAGAATCATCCTCTAAATTTTTGTCCCTCATGGCTGCGGAGACAAGGCGCAGAATTTGGGAACGTAGCGTAATCTTAAATAAATCTTGTGCTTACGATCTAATCTGGCAACTCTGACAAAAACGGTATTGGGAGTTGCGGTTAGCAATATTAAGATTTGGCGATTCTGCAAGCTCATCGTGAGTCGCGCGGTGCAGTTGCGCCGCAACATACCTCCAAAAAAATCCCGATAGAAAGGGCTATTTAATAAGAGATCACCACCGCAGATGTGCAATTACATTACCAGTCTCCTCATTTTGAAGGTGTTTAAAACAAGGGGGAAAGGGGGCTGGGGAGAAAAGAGAGTGAAATCAGTGAATAAATAAATAACAAACACAAGAGGCGATCCATTTATTTAACACACATCTACACGCATCTCCCCTAATCCCTCCTCTCCCCACATGACGCGCTCTTCCGGACATGCTCCCGGGTCGCCTGACTCCTCTGCTTCTGCTGGAAGATGGCGGCGGCCGTAACAGCCGGTGTCCGAGCGGGCATGCGGCTCCTTTGGGCCTGGCCGGGCCCCTTCCTCGCGCGGGGCTCAGCTTCATTAAAGCGGGTGAGTGACGGATCTCTCTCGCATTATCGGCAACGCCTGGCGAACTCTGCGCGCCGGCCTTGGGACTCTCGAACTGCCGCCGGCACTATTGATAGTCAGGGACGACGCTTTCTCACCGCCTTGGTCCTGCTCGCACTGCATTTTGGGACACGTAGTCTTCTGGCAGGAACCGTGGCTCCATGTTCATGGCTTCTCTCTCCTTTTTCCACAATGATGGCGTTACGGGGTGGGCTGGATAGTGGGTCTTGTAGTTCATGCTGCTGGTTCTGAATTTGTGCCAGAGCCCAGGAATCAATCTTGGTGTCTGTATTTAATGAGCTCTGGAACCTGAAATACGAATGAGTAAATAGAAAGAGCATTTCTCTCACCACAGAATATTATAGTCTCCATGCACCAGAGAATAGGGAAAGTCTTCCAGTGCGGTTCCCAACCAGGGAAAAATCTGTTTCTTTCTCTTTTACTTCTGGAAATGCCTCAGTGCTGAAGAGTGTAGTACTTGGAAGGCACATTTGCTCTTTAACACGACATTATCAGGAGGGATATCCCACCGTGAATATCACCCAGTTCTTTCTAGTCATTGTTATTATTAAGTTGTTGATGTTGTTCTCCCAGTTGTGCACTACTCTCTAGCACAGCCTTCCTCAACCTGGGGCGCTCCAGATATGTTGGACTGCATCTCCCAGAATGCCCCAGCCAGCAGAGCTGGCTGGGGCATTCTGGGAGTTATAGTCTAACATCTGGAGCGCCCCAGGTTGAGGAAGGCTGATAGCACTTCTGGTAACAAGGTAACTAGGTCAAAAGTCCAGCCCAAAGGACACCTTTGCCTGGGACACCTTTTTCAGTCTTGGGTGCTTCAATAAACTTATAGTAGTAGGGGAAGTAATGAGCTTAATTCTGAGTCAGGACTTGGTACTGAAACCGATATAAAATATTAATATTGAAGACCCTATTTCAGAGATGAGTAACTTGTGCCCCTCTAACTTTTTTGGCTTACAAATCCCAACAGCTTGAGCCAGCATAGCCAATGATGAGGAACAACAGCAATTGTAGGCCAAAGCATCTGGCAGGCCACAAGTTACCCATGCTTGCCCAATCTTAACACATTACTCTCTGTTTTGAGTCACCACATGTCCCTCCATTATGCATGATTATGAAAGGGGCTCGATTAAACCACCTCATGCATTAAAAACATGCGTGAGGGGTGTGTGCATGTACCAGCCTTAACCCCTGCCACTAATATGCTTGCTGGCCATGTTCCCTGCTGGTTGTTTCTTTGGTCACCTGAAAAGGGCCCTTAGGCATGTACTGATGTCTGGGCATAGAGCTTTTCCATGTGAGGGCAGGATCCCCTATTGTCTGGTGAAGCTCAGTTTGTGGACCAGTGATGTGTGTTTTCCAGAAAATTTTGTATTAGAAAAATTTCCGATTCAAATTTGACTAATTTACATAGGGTCATTTGCATCAGAACATTTTCAGTTTGTACCAGAATTTTTTCTAATGCTGTATAGCAGCCTTTCCCACCTTGGTGCTCTTCAGGTGTTCTGAACGACACCTCCTAAAATTCCTGAGTGTTGGCTCTGCTAGTTGAGGCTCATATGAGCTGAAGCTGAACAATCTGGAGGTTGTCAGGTTGGGGAAAGCTTCCCTAGAGAGTGATCGAATTTAACATGTTTATTTTACTTGTATTTTGTAAACAACAAAGCAAAAAAATTTTTTTTACCCAGTACACCACAAGTATTTGACCTGAAATATTTAAGGAAGGAAATTAGAGCACACCATAATGTGCAAAACAGGTCCAGATGTGTTGGACTGCACTCCTGTCACACACACACACACAGTCAGCATGCCTAGCTAGGAATGCTGGGACTTGCAGTACAAACACAACTGAAGGGCATCAGATTGGGGAAGGTGGTACTAATTAGTTTTAGTAACCCAGAGAATTTTTTATGAATTGCTAACAAGCTCTCATCTATTTCAACAAAGTTAAATTCTCTACTAAGATTGTTGGAGCACCTTTAGTTTTGCTGTCACTGCTTATTAGTTCCATTTCACATTATGACATATATGTAATCAGTGACAAAGATGTATTCTTTCACATACTTACTATGGATAATCATTTGAAAAATTAAAACTGCCAAGCTTGCCAAATATTGTATTTGCAATTAGCATTAATTCATTGTTACTAATGAACCTATTAAATGGAAATCAATTCTACAGAAAAATAAAGCACTGAAAAAAATTCTGCACTACATCCCTGTTGTCGATCCTGGTCAGCCAGTAGGGTTCCTTCTTACAGTCGCCAAATGTCTGACTGGTGGAGGAGGCAGGCCACATAGCCCTGTGGCACCTTCATGTGCACTTTTAACACATGAGAGGAGTTGCTTGAGCCCTTCTAAAGTGAGGGCTCAATACAGGTTTTCTCCCCAGCACCCCTGTATGTAGAAGTCACTACTGGCTAAATAACAATAGTGTGAACAATATCTTGGGCACGTATTGTCTTCCGCTCTCATACAATAACCAAAGCTTTAATTTCTTCCTCACTATTTTATGATGAATGTTACTTGCTTATAAGTGCAGGTGGGCATTTGTATCATTCTGCTCACAAGATGCTTTTCCCAACAGTCTCTACATCTCGGGAGAAGCAGATTCAGAGCTACCAAATTAGCACCCCAAATTGTACTAAATGTTCCTGAAACAAAGGTGTCTTCTTTGGAAAATGGCCTGAGAGTTGCTTCTGAAGATTCTGGGCTTTCAACATGCACAGTAAGTAACAGTTGTACGTGAAATACTCCCCCTCCAAATCTTTGAATTTTTAGAATATTGTTATGCTGCTTTTGAAAAGAACAAGATTTAAACTATGATCTTCAGCACACTTACCTGAAAGTAAATTTCACTGGAATCAATTTGACTTCCAAGTAAATTAGATTTGGTTGAGGATGTTGCAGTAATGAGAGAATGATTCTCTTATATAGAATGCATGAATGTAAATGTCTTGTAGAAGAGGTATATAGTAAAATGTTTAGGTTAAGGTCTGAACTTATGGATCACTGCATCAGCAGAAAAACACTTGAAGGATAGCAGCTCTTGTCACACCTATGCTGATATTGAAAGTTAACCCAAGGGTTGTATCCAATGTTAATCTCACTGAAATCCCATTCATTTCAATGTACCTCAACTCTAAGTAGGACAAACATTGGATACCACCCAAGATATCAAACCGGCACAACAGGGTAGGCCCATGCTATGCATCAGCAATAGGATCATGCTTTGATAATTGCCAGGTGATGACTTGACATGCTCAAGCAATGGGGTTTTGTGGTACAAAGTAGTGGTGAAATGGTTACTAGTTTTTATCAGATATAAGCTGTCCTCAAGCAATGTACATAGTATGAATGGGGATGTACTACTAACTAGTAATCTTATAATTCTGTAACTCTCAGAAAAAGGAGGGCTCACATTTTCCCAAAATGGGGGTGGGGTAGGGAGGAAATGTTTGGACATCTCTAATTTCTTTGTAGTTCCACCTGTGGTACTCTGTTAGCTCTCTCTCTCATCTTTGCTGAACGTGGAGTAATAGCTCTTCATCTCTTTGTTCATTCATGGGTTATGTATTTATTTATTTATATATGGAAAAGGCAACATTCTGTGTGAGTAATGCTAAGAGAACATGCTTGGTTGACTGATCAGAAGCATGTAGAAATAACTAGAGTATCCTGAGGTATGTTAAAAAGAAAAGCAAGCAAGCTATAATTTGTGCGATTAAGAGCATTGACAGGTTAGGCATCAATTGTTGATCCATTTTGTAGCTCTTTGATGTGAAATTTATCATATTAAGATTTTACCCTTTGCAGTAAATCAAACACTCTGCCTCCCCAGTACGTTGCAAGATATATTTTATTAGATGGTAAGACTAAGAATTTGTTTTGAATGAGGTGGGACTTTGGATTGACGCTGGAAGCAGATATGAAAATGAGAAGAACAATGGAACAGCTCACTTCCTGGAGCATATGGCTTTTAAGGCAAGTCCTCAAAATAGCTTTCTAATACTGCTTTTAAAATTAAATATTAATTTGTGTTCATCTTTAATTCATAGTAAAGACCTTATACCTAGCTTCAGTTTAAGAAACTAAAAGCAATGTCAAAGCAAATAAGCAATTTAGATTTTGTTCCAGTTACGACAGCAGTTTTATGTGTGATGAAATAACCTTGTCTAAAGTATGTAATGCTTAATACTTTTGAAAATGGCAGCAAAGTTAAGGGAAGAATAGGCACTTTATAGTTTATCGGTCTCTTGAACCTGATAGTCCTTTTTTATTACATGTCTGAACGATCCCTCCCATATGCATAGTCTATTGTGGCCAGTGACATCTGCTGACTGTGCTATCACCACATCCCTAGGAAGATCTGCTCCATGCATTCATCATCGCATGGGGCGCGCCGTTCTTGTGAGGTGTACAGTGCCACCATTATACACCAGACTTTGTGAAGGCTCTTTTCAATGTGTGGCACAGTGATACCACACAACGCTTAATCACAAGAAAAGTGTGGAAATCTGTCAGCTTTAAGAGTAGACACACTTTTCTTTTCTTTTTTACCAGAAACTGGTGTGTGCATTGTAGAGGATCGGGTGGTTTACATTTTGTCTGCCATTTTTATAAGACAGCCAAATACGTATCTGGACACTTTAAGTCCTACTCATTTTATAAATCAGCAAGTACTTCCATTTGATCCAACTATAATATTGAGGGCCAGTGTGGTGTAGTGGCTAAAGTGTTGGACTGGGAGTCGGGAGATCTGGGTTCTAGTCCCCACTTGGCCATGGAAGCCCACTGGGTGACTTTGGGCAAGTCACATAGTCTCAGCCCAACCTGCCTCACAGGGTTGTTGTTGTGAGGATTAAATGGAGAGGAGGAGGAGGATTATGTATGCCACCTTGGATTCCTTGGAGGGGAAAAAGGCGGGATATAAAATGTAACAAATAAAAATAAAATAAATAAAATATTAATTTCTAGCTATATCTTGGTCCAGCTGTAATCATAATTTCTATCTATAACAATCTGGTGCCCTCTAAATGTTTTGAACTACAACTACCATCAGCCCTAACCAGCATGGGTACTGGTGAGGAGCTATGAGACTTGTAGCCCAAAACATCTGGAGGGCACTAATTTGATGACCCTTAATGTATAAGCTTGGACAATTTCAAAATAGTTGATACTGATAATGGTTACCTCTGTTTGGGCTGCGGGTCATAGAAGTTGGTTTACCTTAACCCAGTTGAAGTTGACAGACCAGATATCTTGATACACATATTGGCCTTTCTGGGTTATTTATAATATGGTATAATTTGATTACATGTTGTTGCCCTGGGACAGTCTATTTAGGTCATCTCACTTATGTTTTATTTAAGAGGGATCCCTGGGCAAATGTACATGCACATATATTATAGAAGCAAACTGGTTATTTGTTAATAATTTGTTGTTGTTGTTGTAAATCAATTAGACTTGTAGTCTGCTCTGTCCTGAATGCTGAGGGCAGAACCCTACCCACCCACCACAATCCAATTGACATAACATCATGCACAGCTTCTGGAAAATAGTCAGGCTTTGACCTTTGGTCAAAGATGACTCCATAGCTAAAAGTCAGCCCTTTCGACATCAGAAAAGTGACTTCTAGACCTATTTGCTTAAGGAGCCTGCACACTGGATTCGAGTTGCTCTCTGACATTCTGTAAAACTCCATAATAACCTGGGTCTAGTTGACTTAAATTTCCTCTTAATAATATTGTAATTTGTTGAGAAGACACATCTATGGCTGTCCTTGGCATATATTGTGCTGGGATGGTGAATTAGATGGTTGCTGTTTTTCCTTTGGTTACCTGAAAGCATTGTTTGATCAGATCTAACCCATTAGCCATACCCCTGTTTCAGTGCTTATGGCTGACAAAGTGGAAATCCACGTGACTCTCAAGGCAAAACTTGCTGAGTCAGAACTAGTTTGGAGGCATTGATGTGGGATAACTGCATTGTGTGTTTTTTTCCTGGTAGGGAAGTATAATATCTACTTTCACAAGGTTATATTTTCTTTATGCACTGAAGTCTAGAGTTGAAATAATTATATTTATTTAAATCATAGGGAACAAAAAAGAGGTCTCAGTTGGACCTAGAACTAGAAATTGAAAACATGGGAGCTCACCTTAATGCTTATACATCAAGAGAACAAACTGTGTATTATGCAAAGGCTTTCTCAAAAGACTTGCCAAGAGGTAACTATGAGTTATGAGAAACTTTTAATGTTTTTTCCTTAAAAAAATGAGCTTGACAATGGGATTTAACTTTCAGCAACAGCAAACTTTAAATATGAGGTCCTATGTGCTGAGTTTTGCTTTGGGTCTCTCTTTCTTGAATCTGAAGCCTAACACACCTGATTATTATGTTGACTGTGACTTTTGCCTGACTCTGCCCTATCCTTCATTCCCCTTAGCAGTTGATGCTCCCCCTTCTCTGGCATTGGTGTGAAGAGATGAGAAACTTCCACTTCTGCTTTTGATTAACCATTGTTTAGCATATTGTCTGAACCCTAAACTGTGGTTAATTTCAACTAAGTGAAAACAAACTATGCTTTGAAGCTGGCTTATTTCTACTAACTGTCTTAACCAAAGTTTGCTGCAGTAATTAAAAACTGAATTTGCAAGCCTCCAAACACTTGCAGCTGTGCCAGAAAAGACAGGGCAAACCTGGAGGAGGGAGGGCTCGCTCTTGTGATGCCAGTGGCGAGCTCTTTGTGAAAATACTTTAACTCCTCATTCCTCATATTCTCAGGTTCTTAAAAGCTTGTTGTTCTAATGCTTTTTTCAATAAACGTTCATGAGAGCATTCATATAATCTGAAATTCTTTGGTATAATCTTGATGTGTTAACTCATCCTGCTGGCTGTTGTAGTCCAACATATCTGGAGTGCACCACATCGGGAAAGGCTATCTTAGATCTTAGTGCATTCATACTTAATTTGAAATAAATTCTGATTTCAATGAATCTTACTCCCAAATATATGTTTTAATAATATAATTGCATATATGAGCACAGCTTTAAAAGTTTGCTTCATCAGTGAATTGGTACTTGGTAACTTCTACTTGATGGGCTTGGTTTCTTATTAAATGGATAGAGACCATGAATGCTGACCTTATATCTTGGACTTGGCTCTGGTCTTCCATGTTGAACAAATAAGTCTTGATATAGTCCTGGCTTAGTAGGCCAGCTGTAGTTTTATAATCTTGACAGGCGTTAATATTTTCTACGCTGTTAATGGTGCATTTGATCATACTTGATGCTGTTATCACTGCTTCCCCCAATCTGGTGCCCTCAAGATGTTTTGGACTACAGCTCCCATCATCCCTGACTATTAGCTGTGGTAGCTGAAGTTGATGGGAACAGCTGTTTATCAAATAGACCCTGCTTCTGGTCCAAAAAACAGATAGTATGGCAAAAGTAGACTTGGATGTTGGAATCTTTAAATAAATTCGTCCCCAGAACACAACATTATGAAATGCATCAGTGTATTTTCCCTGGATGTTTCTGAAATATCACCTACTCCACGTTTTTCTGCATAATCATGTAAATGGTAAAGTTAATATATAAGGGCATTGTTGATAAATATAAGGGCCTTGTTGATAAATCTCAGTCTCCGACCCCATACTAGCCTGGTGAAGGCTGCTGGAATCATTTTCCTAGGTTGCCTTTTAATAATCATTCAAAGAAAGGTAGCTATCTTATTCTGAAGAAAAACTTTAATCCTCAGCATATTTATGGAAAAGCAGGTTCTAGAAACACCCATGAGACTTATTTCAGATTATACAGGTTTAGAAAGAGTGTGAAAGAGCATGCTTGTCACTTTTTCCTGCACATGTATGTAGAATGTTTAGTACATGTTTAACAGTTTCACTTCTCATTGAAATAGTCATAAAAGTCATTTAATATAGTGAGAAAAAGTTAATGTTTTCTATATTGTGCAAGTTTAGTCAAGTTATCCTTCTCATTTTTCTTCCAGCCGTGGAGATTCTTGCTGACATCATACAGAACAGCACGCTGGGGGAGGCAGAGATTGAGCGGGAGCGAGGCGTAATCCTTCGAGAAATGCAAGAAGTTGAGACCAATTTACAGGAAGTTGTCTTTGATTATCTTCATGCCACAGCTTATCAAAACACAACACTGGGACGGACCATCTTAGGACCCACAGATAACATAAAGTATGTCTCGCTTTTGTTATGCCGGTTCCTTAAATGAAATATAGTTCCAAAGCAAAGATTTCTAACACTGTGCTAATTGCGTAAAATAACATTTATCTAGGGAATCTTTAAAAACATATATGTTACATGAAGGTGCAATGTTGTGGAGAGGCCCTTGCCATAAAAATTATGTGTGGGACTGTGCATGTGGCATATTATTTTAACAAATGGCATGGCAAACAATAGCAAAGCCATTCCCTTCTCCAAAAGTACACATTACGTGCAAATAGGGTGTTCGTGCTAGTGTTGCCAAAATGAAATGAAAATGAGCAACATTGATCATTGAGAGCAATGTTGCTGCATCTTTATGGGTTCACTTATTTAGAAGGTTTATATTCCACCTTTCGAGTGAATAACTCTCAATGCAGCTTACAAAACTGTAGCACACATCTATGTGTGTATGTAACACAAACCCCAGAGCCATGCTACCCAGCAGCACTGGGCAACTAGCAGTTGGAATGGAGTGTTCTTTCTGGCAGGGAGAGGAAGGGTCAGGTTTCCCGCAGTTGCTCTTTCGTTAGCTGATGGATGGGGCCAGGCTTGTCTCCCTTTGCCATGTTTTTCCTGGGAGTCAGGGTCCAACCTCCCAGTGGCCCTTGACCCCTTGGCTGATGGCAGAGACAGAGTGTGCTTCTCTTAAGCTCTGCAGTCATGGGGCAACTGGAAGGTGTGGCCAAGTGCACTTGCTGGCAGAGAGAGGGTAAACAAGTTTCATGTGGCTGCAATGCCTTGGGACGCATGGTAATACACTACTGTTCAGGTTAAGGCAAATTAGTTCACTCTGCTGTACTCAGTGAGGCATTTTGTGCATTCTTTCTCCCCAATTTCCTCATCTGCTTACAGGTCTATTAACCGCAGTGACTTGGTGGAATATATTACAACACATTATAAGGGACCCAGGATGGTACTTGCTGCTGCTGGAGGTTTGTACGATAGATAACAATGTGCCATACGTCATGTTTACTTTGAGGTGGCTTCTTTACCACTCCCGTTCTGGTTGGTGCCACGTAAGCCTTTAAAACAGGCCTGAAGATGCCACAATGGGTTTATTGGCCCTAAGCAGGAATCTAGAATGTAACCCAGAGGTTAGAAAAGAGGGTTTAGATCTAGATCTAGGAATGTGCAACTGGGCTGGTGGAAGCAGTCTTTTCTGCCCCCCCTCCCCATGGCAGCCCCCACCCCCACTCCCAGAAAATGCTACACAGAGTGCTGAATGGGGTGAGGAGGGATCCTTGAAAATTGGGCAGAGACACCTTCCATGACCAGGCCCTTTCTGTCAGTGGAAGGCAGAACTTGGACCTAATCCAAGGGATTTGCAAATAAGTAGCTCAGCTTTTCCTTCTGTCCAGTGTACTAAGTTATAGGAAGAAAAATATAGGCTGGTTGTTAGCAGTAGCATGTTGGTTGATTCAGATTCTTTATATCTCATTTCTAAACCTGGAAAGATAAAGTAGTCAAGGGTGGCTACTGGTTAACAGATTATAAGAATTTTGGATTCTGAATGGAAATATTTAACTGCTTTATTTGTATGATTTGTTTGTGTATTTAGGAGTCGCTCACGATGAACTGCTTGAACTAGCAAAGTATCATTTTGGTAACTTGCCATCTGTTGTAAAAGAAGGAGCCCCAGCCTTGCCCCCTTGTCAGTTCACAGGCAGTGAAGTAAGTTGAGGCCTTTCCTTTTCCTACAAACTATAGGAGCAGCAGCTTGGAAAATGACTTGATATTGCAGTGGTAGTGCAAGATAGCTGAATAGCTGAGTTTCTGGTCTTATTGCAAAAACTGCTGAGAAGCTTGATAAAGGAGCAGAGGTTGTCAGCATTTTCAAAGCAACATCAGTAATTGAGGAATATTGTATTATAGCACTCATCGAATTTCTAGCCTGCGTTTCCTGCACTGCTTTGACCCCCCCCCCTCCCCCAGTGCTCATTTAACTTCTCTATAAATTTTCTATACCTTGTTTAGTCAAACTTTATTATGGAGCTGAAGTGGAAATAAAACTTTACGGTCGATTCAATTTGTTGTGACATGTTTGGTTTTGGGCTGACTTTTAACATGTTGTCTTAATGGTATTTTAACGTTTTCTAAAGCCCTATTATTTGTGGTATTTTGTCAGATCCGAGTACAAGATGATAAGATGCCTTTGGCGCATATTGCGATTGCTGTTGAAGCAGCCGGCTGGTGTCACCCAGACACAATTCCTCTTATGGTGGCAAATACGCTGATAGGCAACTGGGATCGTTCTTTCGGAGGTGGTGTGGTGAGTTGACCTCAAGGTTATTTTGTTTCAGACGAAGAATTATTGCTATGTTGGTCACTTTTATAATGGCTCCATTAACCCAAGCTTAAGGAATATTTTTGTATTATTATGGAACTACATTTTCTGATGCTTTCTATAGATATTTAAAATCAACCCCTGAGCTCATTGTACCTGTTCTGTTGCCATTAAGGCAAGGGTGTTAAACCTCTTTCAGCCTGAATTCCATTTCAGGAAAGCTTTCAGGGGTGACAAATGCCAGCATATATTAGCTTAAGCTTCTTGCTGCCAGTAACGAAATCTTAGGAAAGGTATTCCAAATTTTTAGAATGGGAGGGGAAGCTGCATGAAAGCCAGGAAACCATCAAATGATTGGTGGCTGGGGGAAGGGGTGTGTGGAACTGGGGAAAGGGAGGGCTGGACTGAGACCCCTGGCACACTGGACGTCTCCAACCCCTGCCATAATAGTTAAACTAGATGTGATGTCCGAAATGGGATCTTTTCTCATGTAACAAGAAGTCACGGTGAGTGAATTTCCCTACAAGGCTTCTTCTTGTGGTGGCGGCAGCCAACACTTTGAATATTCGGGGCATGGTGGGAGCACCCTGCAGCTTGTTATGTGTGAACCTGGCGAGGTTGGGTTGTTAGGGTAGTTGACATGCCACCCGGAATCCATGGGTTGTATTAGGGTTGTGAGTTGCTTGTTAACCACCCCAACAACCCAGCCTTGCCAGGTTCGCACATCATAACAAGCTATGGAATGTCCCTGCCATGCTCCAAATATTCAAAATGGCCACTACCACCATGACGAGAAGCCACAATTCATCTATGGTGGCTTCTCATTAACTGCAAACTAAGACACTTCCTGAAAAGTGACATATCTATTGATAAAAGCTTTTTCTGAAAATACTGAGTAATATCCTTAGCAGAAATGGGAAAGTCATTTACCCCCATTATTTCTCTTTAGATTAATCTGTTGGTCTCTATTTCTGTAATTTCATTTAAACCAGGGGTAGGCACCTGGCAATCCTCCATCATCCATGATCATTGGCCAAGCTGGCTGAGGAGAATTGGAGCTCAACAACATCTGGGGCAGGGGGGTTGCATAGCCCTGGAGGTTGCCTAACCCTCTGTTAAAACTCTCTAGATCTATTTATCACTTAGGGATGGATGACTGTGGGACAAAAAGGGAATGTATATGAAAAAAAAGGTAATTGCCTGAAATAATGGCACTAGTTTCTGAGCCTAGTGATATTGAAAGGATGTATTCCACAACTGAAAATATTTGCCCTTTTATTTTAACAGAATCTGTCCAGTAAGCTTGCTCAAGTTGCGTGTCATGGCAACCTTTGTCATAGCTTCCAGTCATTCAATACGTGTTATACAGATACTGGACTATGGGGCGTCTATATGGTTTGTGAGGGCACCACCATAGAGGATATGATGCACTTTGTTCAGAGAGAATGGTAAGGAAATGAACATTTCTGAAAGTGGGTGATTTGCAGTGAAAGCAGCAAGGTCCCTGAAGGGTGGCATTATATGCATATATGACATTAGTCACCTGTCACAATCATCTAACTAGTATTGTCTGTAAACTTCATACAGAACGTAATCCTAAATAAAACAACATTCCACTAGTAGCCAGGAAGCAGAGCTTGGTTCTTCTCCTTCTTGTAAGTACTATTGCTTACTTAAGTTGGAAGAAGAGGTGAATGCTCTCAATGGTTACTAGTCAAAATGGTTATATGCCGCCTCTGGATTCCAGTTGTTGGGGAACACAAGCAGGATGTTGCTTTTGCACTCATGTTCTGCAGGCAGCTATTTGGCCAATGTGTGAACAGAATGCTGGACTAGATGGACTCTTGGTCTGATCCAACTTGGCTCTTATGTTCTCCTACAAGATATTATTTAAGTATCCTTGTGCTCCGCTTTTGCAAAGTAACAAGCTTGCAGTGCCACAGAAATGCTTATGGCTGCAGTTGGCGTTTGGTTAGGAGCCAGGCAGAAGGTCACTATTTGTGGCCTTGAGCCAGCATCTGAGCCTGATGCTTCTCTGAGTTGTTCTGCATAGGCAGAGGTTACTGAATGATTTACATGGTCTAATTGCTTGTTCTGGATGAATACTGTGAAATGTAAAAAAAGGGAGAGTTTCTCATGAACACAAATAACCCATTTCTCATTGTCTTGCAGGATAAGACTGTGCACCAATGTTACTGAAAGTGAAGTAGCGCGTGCTAAGAATCTCCTAAAAACCAACATGCTACTACAACTGGATGGTATGATCTATGAAAGTGCTTTCCTTTTATGTCCAGTTTAATTAATTTGCATACATGCTAAGAATTTCTAATCTTAGGGTCCACTCCCATTTGTGAAGACATTGGACGACAAATGCTGTGTTACAATCGTCGAATCCCAATTCCTGAACTTGAAGCAAGAATTGAAGTAAGAAACATGATGGCTCCATTTAAAAAAAAACATTTATGCAACAGCTTTAAATTGCAGCTTTGTGCATGCTGCAATTCATTTTCCTATGGATCTTGGCTTTCAGAGGAGTTCCTATTCCTTATGCTTTAAAACACATGGGTAATGGCTACTGACATTTTAAGTAAAACTTCCAGAAAGTAAGACAGTGTACTTCATATTTCAGGCAATTGATGCTCAAACCATCAGAGATGTCTGCACAAAGTATATTTATGATAAGTGCCCTGCAATTGCTGCTGTGGGTAAGGATTTCATTAGTATCTAGCTTTTTTCTTATGAAAGTAATCTCTGCCTTGAAGTAAATTATTTTTGTTTTTAAATTACAGGGCCACTTGAACAACTCCCTGATTACAACAGGCTCCGTAGTGGAATGTACTGGCTTCGTGTTTGACCTTTATTCATAAAGCTTTCCTAGAGACCCTAATGAATGCTTTGGGGAGATCTGCAATAGCTCTCTAGACGCTGAAGACTAGCAAATTGATTTTTCACCCTTGGCTAAAGCCTAATTTTGATGTTCCACAACAAATCGTGTATGCTGCCTCCATGGAAGATGACAAGCCTTTAAAGAAGTACAAGCCAAAGTTGGCTATTAAGATTTTGTTTTCAGTTCCTAAAATTGGTTGTCCTAATGCTATTAGTTTGAAGTCCACAACTTACTGCAGCCGCAAATAACCATACAACCAACTATAAATAATAGAAGTCATGTTCTGTATTTGCATTTTTATTATAAAACAAAACACTTATCGATTGTCATTCAGAATCTTATTTCTTAATTTTAGCAGCATTCACTACTTGCTCTTGGGCAGCCTTCTTTGCTTTAACCATTTCAACGAGTTCCTAGAGGGAGAAAAGATTGTTTATATTGTTTTCATCTAGTAGAATTTCCTAGGCAGGTCCAGATGATTGCAAGTAATAAGCAGCTAGAAAGAGTACTTGAGTGTTGGCAAAGTCAGACCTAGGCCTAATCTACACCAAGCAGGATATTGCACTATGAAAGCGGTATATAAAAGGCAGGAACCACACTACTGCTTTATAGCGGTATTGAAAGGCACTGACAACTGTTGGGGCCCATGGACATGTCCCATATACCGCTTTCATATTGCGATATCCTGCTTGGTGTGGCTCCTGCCTTTTATATACCGCTTTCATAGTGGAATATCCTGCTTGGTGTAGGTTAGGCCCAAGTTCCATGCAATCACTATCTGTCAATACTCGTACTTAGTAGGTTCTCACTTCAGAAGTGAGAGGGGCATGCCCAAACAGGTATTGCACTGGGTCTGTCTCAATACCAGCTTACAGAAACCCCTCGCAAGGTCTGTCGATGACCCCACGACTTCACCTTAGACTAGTGGAGGGACAGCTTGACTTTCAGCAGTCCTGCCACTGACACGAGGCATTTGAGGGGGATGGGGACACGTGCTATGGACCAGATACATAATAGTCAGAACTAGCTAAAGGGAAGTTAATGGTGACTTGCCTTACTATCCTGGGCAGTTGTGCAAGCTGGTTTGCCAATTACTATTCTCAGCAAAGTACTATCAATTTGGTCCAAGTTTTCTAAAGAACGTTTCTACTTCACTGAAGAGTTACCAAAGTACTGGTGTAGAAAGGAGCAAACAATCTTACAACCTAAGCTAGTAATGCTTTGAGGCTCATTCAGTAGATTAACTGCATATATAGTCCTAAAGGTTTTTTTTTTAAAGCAGCAGCGTTTTCCTACCTTATATCGCTTCATGCAGTCTTTTTTAGTTCTGCCTGGAACAGAAGCTGCTATTTTCTCCCACCTTTCAGGAGTATTTACTGGATATGTCTTCAGAGCTTGTTCTAAAAGTTTTTGCTCTTCTGTTGTCCAAGGAGATGAATCTGTAAATGGGGCTGTTGAAAACAATATAGACACAAATGAGAAGTGTGTGTTTGAATCAAGAAAGTGAAAGATAGCTATGAAAAGTTAAAGAGGGCTACAAAAGGGCCTACCGGGGAATTCTCCAGCACCTCCCTCTCCCATCCAAGCTCTAGAGCACCTTTTCCCAATCAGGTGCCTGGTATTCAATGTTTTCGAATACAAGGCCCATGTTAACTGGGACTGATGGGAGTCTGAGTCAAAGCCTAAAACATCTGAAGGAAGGCTCCTCTATAGCCCTTTCGTATGTCAATAATTGAATTAGAAGTTCAGGAAAACTGCTAAGTTATCTTCCAACAATTGTTCTACCACATTCACAATGTCTAGTGCTTTTGAAGAAGCATTTATACTACAGCTGATACACACACCCCAACTGCCCAACTTGATTCAGCTAGATTTGGCTTCTCAAAGAAACAGTGAGAGAAACACTAAATATATAGGCCTAGCATTACTTTTGGCTACACTGATCGTACAGTGGCATAAAGTGGAAATACTTCTAAAAGCACCCTTCGGCAGTCCTGGAGGCATGGTTCTTAACCAAAAGTGATAGAATTAAAATGTTACATCAAATACTGAACAACAGTTGAATATTTTTTCCTACTTACCTTCAAAACGTTCTGATGGTGTAGCACTATCTGCCTGTGGCACAACTCCATGCTCTTTTTTAAATTTATCAAAAGCTTTCTTATTTATGTCATCCTTTTGGTGAGGGTCTAAGGAGGATAAGAAACTAATTAGCTAACTCAGTCACTAATATTCATCTTTTAAGGAACTATGCCTCAAACCAAAATTTTACAGTAAATTGGTTGTTTAAAATCAGGCTTCAAATGCTAATAGACATTTAACCGAAATCTGGAAGTATTCAATACACTTGCTTTTCACCTTTAAACTGGATTATAGTGGTACATTTCCCCCATCAATTACTTCTTTCTTTAATGAACGGAGGCTACTATCTGTAATAGCTAGGGAATTATTTCTTCCCAAAAGGTCATATTATACTATTTTAAAGTGTCATCAAGAGAGAAATTTTCCTCATGAAGTGCATCAACACTGTTAAATGTACTTTCCCAGAGACAGAAAGCTGGAATTTGGCAAACATAGCTCAAGGCACAACTACTGATAAGAAATATCTTTCAAGCCTTGGGATATGAGGTCTTTGTCATAATAGCAGCCAGTGGGTCCAGCCAAGAGAGGGAGGTGTAATGGAATGGACAGGTACGGCAGTTTATCCTTCACATACTTGACTCTGCGACAGATTGGGGGAGGAGAGTGGAAACTGGCAAGGGCAGCCAGGGATGTAGTTATGCCTGCAGAATGGCAGCTGAATTTACTAGTAAGTAAAATGGAAGCATGCAGACCATCTTACAAAGATAAAGATACCAAGTTTCTGGAGGCTCTTTGCTTTGTTGATAACATCCTTTGCTGTTCGCTTTATTCCTGAAGTAGAGTGCAAATTCATGTAATTGGCAATAACTTCCCACCTATTTATAAGCACAAGGAAAACAAAGAAGCTTTACAAATATCCTTCAAATAATGTGCCAATTCTTGCATTTAATTGCCTGGCTAGTTAAAAAACCAAAAAAAAACAAAAACCCAAACACCAATAAGTGTATCATTTGAGAAGTTTTATCCAAGAGCAAAATTGCTTGTTGGATGCAACAGAATGCTTTTCAGATTACACATGTGGACCTTTCAAAATATTAAATTACCAACTGTGCCTTATATTTTACAATTTCAAGTACAAAGTAAGAATTTGGGAGGAACTTTTAGAAAGAGATTTTAAAGGAGGAAGAAGCTTTCCTTGAAAATACATTGGCCTTCAGCTCATTGCCCCCCCCCTCTCAAATTACAATTTAGCTGAATTCATGCAGTCAGAAATACAGACTATTTATACAGAAAAAATGTGAACACAGGTCAGCATTCAACTGGAAGACTTTGTGAATATCCCTGAGCAGAAAACTGTTTTCTGTTCAGAAAACTACTGATAAGAAATATCTTTCAAGCCTTGGGTTTTGCAGGTTGGAGATACGTTTAAAAAGCAAATATTCACAAAAGCAAATATTCACAAATTAATTTAACTGATAAGCAGATAAGAATCAACCTCCTCGCTGCTCTTCCTTTAAGATTGCCTATATGCACGGTTCAATAATAATAAATATCTATGCACCTACCTTGAGTTAGTCCCAGCAGGAAAGAGGTTTACAGCTTTAATTAGTAACTGTAAGTCATCTTCTGACCAATTCTTACTTCCCCCAACACCTCCACTAGAGGATTTCTCAGAACTCTTTGTTGCTTGCCGCATACGAGCATCTGCTTCTTCTCTCTCTCTCCTTATCTGTTCATTTACTTCATCTATCTATGTGAATATAAAAACACAATTACTGAAAACGCAAAACTCTTTCCCCAAGAATCAGAGAATTGCCAGAAGTTCCTGGTCCATTGTTTTCCCCACTATCACTGTGGGAGAAGAAGCCCATTGATGTTCAACACAAATACAACTGAGAGCAAGTAAAAAAAAAAAAGAGAGAGAGATAGCAACTGAAGAAGTAATCAAACATCTTTTATAACCCTAGCACATCTCTCAGAAATTTCTCACAGAAATTGTTAAACAAGATTGCCCTATACTTGTGCAAATAAACTGTAGATAATTTTTAGATGTATTGCTAACTTTGACATAAGCTAACTTTGACATACAGGTTCACATACATACCTTTATCATCTTAACACATTTAGATATAACGTTCTGATGTTTCAAATTATCTCTTGCTATCAAGAGAGTGGTAGTATCAAGCAAGTAGAACTGGTGTTTAAAGATTTGCTAACTTCTGGACAGCATAGGCTCTTGCCTATAGATTCCCTAGACCTGGCAAGTGCATTTGAATTAATTGTGTAAACACCTAGGAATTCTCATGAAAGAGGCAATTCTGCCTGGCAAGTTGTTTTCCCTACAGCATAATGTACATGTTCAACAGGTTCACCGCAATATTTTCACTACGTTGATTCACTGTTACAGGACAAAAGATTAATATAATTACCTGTTTTTCTACAGCAGCCTTTCCTTCTTCCCTTGTTGTGGATGTAAGTGCTTCATTCAAGCACTGCAGACTAAAAATAAATTATTGAACGATATTTCAGATCTAGTAGAAAGATGAAGGTCAAAAATCATAACGTGTAGGTCAGAAATACATACCTTGTCAATTCCAGACGATCACAAAGCTTTTCCACTTCTTCCATCATCTTAACACATTCTGCCTCATTGTCAGAAAAGTAATTCCAGTTCTGAAAGTAGAGCACCATATGCTTTATCTTCAGGTTACAGAAAACTTGCGTACAGTTTACAAAGTGTTTGATTGGGGCATGATGGCCATGAATTATAATGCCTCATTATAGTAGGTAGGTAGCTTTCTTGGATAACTTTCTCATCAAAAGCTTAACTGAACTTCTAATTTGAAAACACAGAACTTCTTTAGATTATGCTATACTTGAAAGTGTTACTTTTGGGATTCAAATATCTAGGTGTGTGTTTTTTTTAAAGTCGTTAACAACTTACATTTACCTCCTTGAGTAGAAATAATGCAAATGACTATTTATTTATTTATTATTGGATTTATATCCCGCCTTTTTTCCTGCAAGGAAAAAAGCTTCCTAATGATGCCTATATTGACTTAACAATTAGGGAACAATCCTATGTGGATAGTCAGCAGCCTCAAAACTCGGGAGGTTGCTGACTATTGCTTCTGTGCTCCAGCCACCTTGTATTTTTGCTAGATGGGCAATTTGGCTGTCTAGCAGAGGGAGAGGGAAGGAGGCCGGGGGGAGGGGCATATGTGCTCAGTCACCTGCCCTCCCTCTTCTCTATCTCAGTGCCTCATTTTTGGATTGCGGAGTGGGGGTGGGGAATGTGGTTTCTTGTCTCTGAAGTTGGAACCGTGTCTCTGACCTCAAAGCCGGGAAAACAAACAATCCTATGGCCCCCAATTGCTTTCTAGGGGGCATAGGATTGCCCTTTTATGCTTTTAAATAATAATAATAATTTTTTACCCGCCTCTCCCTTTGGATCAAGGCGGGGAACAACATTAGTACAACAAATCAACACATCTTTAAAAAATTTGGTTTCATATTCATCTGGAAAAGGCTAGTCTTTAAAGCTGTCTTAAATTCAGAGAGAGTTACGAATCTCCTCCGGCAGGCCATTGCACAGTCTGGGGGCGAAAGAAGAAAAGGTCCTCTGGGTAACAGTTGTCAGCCTAGTTTTGGCTGACTGAAGTAGATTCTTCCCAGAAGACCTAAGTGTGCAGGGCGGACTGTATGGGAGAAGGCTATCCCACAGGTAACCTGGACCCAAACCATGTAGGGCTTTAAAGGTAATGACCAACACTTTGTACTTTGCCTGGAAACTAATTGGAAGCCAGTGGAGTGATTTGCCTGGAAACTAATTGGAAGCCAGTGGAGTGATTTTAATATTGGGGTAATATGCTCACCCCTAGATGTACTGGTGATCAACCTGGCTGCCATATTTTGAACTAATTGAAGTTTCCAAACTAGGTACAATGATAGCCCAATATACAGCGCACTGCAGAAGTCGAGCCTCGAAGTTACCAGCACGTGCACTACTGTCTTTAGGTCTTCCAACTCTACAAAAGGGTGCAGTTGGTGCAACAGCCAAAGCTGATAGTAGGAACTCCTGGCCGTCGCATCTATCTGGGCTGTCATTTGGAGTGCCGAATCTAGGAGCACCCCCAGGCTGCGAATGCAGTCTTTCAGGGGGAGTGAAGCCCCATCCAGAACTTGTTGACAGCAAGCACCTCCGTCTTGTCTGGATTCAGCTTCAGTTTGGTTTTCCTCATATTGGAGAGCTTTAAATTTCAATGTTGCCACATATTATTTTGAGAGAAAGTGAGTGTGTTTGCGTTCCACATCTTGTTCTTCCCCCAACAACCACAATTGGGTTGTTGGGGGATGACAACACTGGGTTGGGGACACTGAGTTAAGTACAGTGGGAATGTTCAGGAGTTAGCACACTCATTTTTCACAATCCACAAGTTTGCTTAAACCGTGAGTTGTTGCAATATCCAAATCATGTCAATGTGAATTTACCTTAAGTTCCAGGACAACTTCATCTCTTAAAGTCATTTCCCTCCCTAAGAATTGTATTCATGTGACTCTTTTATGCATATATTAAGGCTGCTTACAGAAGAAAAATCAAAATATGAAAGGCCAACAGAATAAAATACATAATCAATTACCATTTCAAGGCTCAGACAATAAAATCAAATGCACACTAAACATTTTGCAGTGTTTTCTAAAGAACAAGATTTTTTAAAAAAAAGCTGCTAAGATTTCATTAGTTGCTTGCAGAATTCACATAAGTGGACTTCAACAGAAAATGTAGTTAAAGACACGCCATACTGAAGACTCCTTAAAATCTGAGAGATGTGCTTCCGAAGGCATACAAAACTGCATAGAAGAATCTACAGTGGCCAGATGTATATGAAGATTAAGATGGGAGCCTCTACTTCCTTTAAAATGTGAATTAAAATTAGAACATTTAAAGAAAACATTTAGAGGTGTGATGATGGAGTGAAGTGATACATATTTTGAATTTAATGTAAACAATTTTGACTGTAGTCCCAATAGTTTTTTCAGTTCGAACAAGAAGAGGAGAAGTGGCATTTCTTTCTCTCAAATAGCTGAATCTCCTCTGTATACAAAGTCATGCTAATGGTCACCCTGTTCAGCTGTAGTGGCACTATTGGTAGCAAATCGTGGGAATGCACACTGCACAAGAGCCACATGCAGCATTCATAGGCTGTTTCTGTGACGTCCAACCTGGGCATTTGGGGTTGTTTAATCCAAGAACAAACCATGGATTAACATGGGGTTGTTTAATTAACCCAAAGATTGCTGCCAAATACCACTATTACATCTGAACAGGGTCACTCTGTGAGTATGTGGTAGATATAAAGGGTTATTTTGTTAAGTATATGAAAAGAAATACTTGCTTAGTCATTAAAATTGTGTGTGTATGGCTATCTCAGGGTTAAACAGAGAAAGTATATCTGTGGGCAATTACCTTGAGATAGAGGCTGTTCTGGGAACCTTGCCAAGATTCTAAGTTAGCCTCATCACAGCTGTATGTAATGTAGATAAGAATTGTGTAAGATGTGTATATAGTTTCTCACTTGTGTAAAATGGAACTGATCACTGCTTACTGATCACTGCTCTATGATCACTGCTCTCTGTGTATGCCTCAGTGTGCTGATCTGAACTGATCTGAATTGAACTGCACAGAAGCCTGAAGGAAATAAACCAGCTCTGCTGTGTAAGACCTGCGTGATGTGTGTTTGTTTCTGAGCACAAACAGAGTTCCAGAGAGAGAAAAGTTCTGGCACAATAACCCAACAAAGGTTATGGGCCCAGTCTAGCCTAATCCAGGCAGAAGAACCAGAACTTGGTGGGAACGGTGCAGTATCAGAACCAGAACCAGGAGTCTGCTAAAACAGAAATCTGTTGATGGAGGAAGACATCAAGCTAAAGCCAGTGCTGCAAAGTGAGGAAAAATCTCAGTCGGCTGACTCTGAGGAGGACTCTGAGCAGGAGGACGGTGAGATACCAATTCCTAAAGCAGAGGGAATGGCAGGAGCTAATATGTCTGGTTTGCATCAATTGTTGGAAAAGCTGAATGACTCTAACTATGCATTATGGTCTTACAAAATGCAAATGTATCTGATTCAGGCTGAACTGTGGTATGTAGTCACAGAGGATCCACCAGATAGAGCAGATCCACAGAATGCTAAATGGTTTAAGGACGATGCAAAAGCAATGGCAGTTATTGCATTAGCTGTGGAAGACTCTCAAATTTCCTTCATTCAGTTTTTGAATACATCAAAAGAGTGCTGGAATGCGCTACAAGCTGTATATCAAAGAGAAACAGCGGGCAGTAAAGTAATTCTAACCCGGAAACTGTATGGAATGAAGCTGAAACCAGGGGAGTCTATGTCAAACCATTTGAAAAGCATGAGAGAAATCTTCAATCAACTCAGGGCACAAGGGATGGAGTTTACAACTATACACCAAGTCTATGTGATTTTGTCAAGTCTTGATTCATCGTACGACGCGGTTGTCACCATGATGGAAAGTCAAGAGGAGAAAAATTTAACCCTCGAGTATGTAGCTGGAAAACTACTGGAAACCTATGAAAGAAGACAAGCTTCAAAACAACAGAGCCTTAAACATCCTGTGGCTGTATTTCAACAAAGCCATAAATCTTCTGATGTGGTGGCTGCATTAAAGGCAAGGAAATGCTTTAACTGTGGTTCCACAGGACACTTAAGGTGGGATTGCAACAACAACAAGAAGAAAAAGCAGTCGACAGCAAAGTGGAGAGAAGAAAACAACTTGAATGAAGCTGAATCAACAAAGAAGTGTCTTCTAGCAAGAGTCAAAGAGACAATGAATCCTTGGTTTTTGGACTCTGGGGCTTCAATAAGTATGGCAAAAGACAAACTTTCATTTGTAACCTTGGAAACTTCTACTTCAGAGCAAAAGTGTGTTACCCTTGCAAATGGAACAAAAATCCAGATTTGTGGTGTGGGTAATGTATATTTTGATTGTCTGGGAGTTGAACTACAAAGTGTTTTATATGTACCAGAATTAGAAACAAACCTTCTAAGTGTGTTTCAGTTAACAGAAATGGGGTATGAGGTTTGTTTTACTGAAGAAAATTGTACTATAAAACAGGGAAACAAGGTGTGTGTGCAGGGAATAATGAAAGAATCTTTGTATGTGATTAATACTTGTACAGAAAATGAAGTTGTAGCCAGCAAAGTCACAACAAAAACAATAGCCAATTGCAAACCACACCAAGAGTGCATCCATTTAACTCATAAAAGGTTTGGTCATGCTAACTATAAAACAATTTCTAAGATTCCAGAATTGTGTGAAAGGGTGAAAATCAAACCATGTTCTAACTATGTAGAATGTAATGTATGCAGTGAAACCAAGTGTCATAAGTCAAACATTCCAAAACATAGTGAGAGAACAACAAAAAGAATTTTTGAATTAATTCATGCAGATCTTGCAGGTCCTTTTGAGACAAGTCAAAGAAGAAACAGATTTTTCTTGTCTATTGTTGATGATTACAGTAGATTTGGATTTGTGTATGTGTTAAAACAGAAGAGTGAAACTTTTAGAAAGTTCAAAGCGTTTGTTAAGTGGAGTAAAAATAGATTTAAAGAACCTATAGCTAATCTAAGAACAGACCGGGGAGGTGAATTTCTTAGCAACCAATTTAAAAAATTCCTCAGTGATGAGGGTATACAATATGACCTTACTGCTCCATATTCACCATTTCAAAATAGAGTTGCAAAAAAGAAAAACAGAACCTTGCAGAACATGTTAAGAGCTCTATTGAAAGAGTCAGGATTGTCTAATCTGTTCTGGGCAGAAGCTTTGTCCACCTCAAATTATTTGTTAAACAGGCTTTACCACTCTGTACATGAAAAAACTCCATATGAAATGTTTTACAAAAGAAAACCTAGAGTGTCACATATAAGGGTTTTTGGAAGTAAATGTTTTGCTCATGTTCAGAAAGAAAACAGACCAGGAAAGCTAGCTCAAAGAGGTTTGGAATGTAAACTGTTGGGATATGATACACAAACAAAAGGCTATCGTTTGTGGTCTCCATATCACAAAAGTGTAATTGTGAGCAGAGATGTAGTTTTTCATGAACAAATGCAGGAAACAAAACAGTATGTAAGTTTGCCTGTAGAACAGAAAGCTGTAGAAACAGAAGAAATTCCTGAACAATCTCAGCAAGAGAGGGAGGGGGAAGAAACTGTAGAGGAGGAAACTATGCCTGTAACTATGCCAAGACGATCAGAAAGGGAACGCAAAGCTCCAATTCGTTATTCAGATGAATACCAAAGCAAACAGGTTTCTCATAGAGCTTTACTGATAGCCTATGAACCTACTTCATTTGAGGAAATTCAGGAAATGGAACCTACAGAAGCTCAGGGCTGGCATGAAGCAATGTCAGAGGAAATCAGAGCAATGGAAAAAAATGAAACGTGGGAGCTAGTACCTTTACCTGAAGGTCGTAAAGCCATTACCTGTAAATGGGTATTCAAAGTAAAACAAAATGAGAAAGGACAGGTGGAACGTTACAAGAAAACAAAATTGTGTAGCAACCTCTAGTGCAGAAGCAGAATATATCAGCTTATCTCTGGCTTGTAATGAGATTGAATGGTATAAACAATTATTTGCTGATCTAAGGTTGGAAATTGAGACACCAGTAACCATATTTGAGGATAATCAGGCATGTATTAGTATGGCTACATCTGAAAAGTGTAAACCAAGAACTAAACATGTGGATGTTCGTTATTCTCATGTGAAAGATATAATTCAGAAGGGCTGGATTAAGCTTGAATATTGTCCATCTGAAATGATGTTGGCTGATTTATTCACAAAACCAGTATCAATGGTAAAACACAAAGAGATGCTTTTAAAGCTGGGTCTCATATTGTAACACAATTTAAACAACATGCGCAAGAGGAGGACTGTTAAGTATATGAAAAGAAATACTTGCTTAGTCATTAAAATTGTGTGTGTATGGCTATCTCAGGGTTAAACAGAGAAAGTATATCTGTGGGCAATTACCTTGAGATAGAGGCTGTTCTGGGAACCTTGCCAAGATTCTAAGTTAGCCTCATCACAGCTGTATGTAATGTAGATAAGAATTGTGTAAGATGTGTATATAGTTTCTCACTTGTGTAAAATGGAACTGATCACTGCTTACTGATCACTGCTCTATGATCACTGCTCTCTGTGTATGCCTCAGTGTGCTGATCTGAACTGATCTGAATTGAACTGCACAGAAGCCTGAAGGAAATAAACCAGCTCTGCTGTGTAAGACCTGCGTGATGTGTGTTTGTTTCTGAGCACAAACAGAGTTCCAGAGAGAGAAAAGTTCTGGCACAATAACCCAACATATTTGAGTCTGCCCAAAGCATCTACCTAAGTCTAATACAAGTAAGGTCTAGCATTCTTCTTCATATAATTGATGCAGATTAGAATCCTAGTATGTTCATATTCGTTCTTTAGCCTGCCCCCCTCTCTCCCCTCTCTCTTTATATATAAATTAGGATAACCTTCATAGTTAGCTTGCATTCACCATATTTTTAAAAACAAAAGCAAAACTGAAGGTGAGGTTATATAGTATTTTAAGTGAGGACTGTAAAATATCAGTAAGGTATTAAGGTTCTTATCCTAAGTTTAGGATTAATAATGAGCACTATTGTGGACCAATATTCTAGGAGCTGGAATCTTATAAAATCTGGATTTAACTACAGCACTATACCTTGCAAGTTGTTCGCAGTTTTTGCCTTTCCTTTTTAATCGCTTTTTTCTGGATATCCTTCTCTTTTTTCACCAGCAGTGCTTGTTGTCTCATTTCTTCCTCTTCTTTCTCCTTGGCTAATCGTACTGCTTCTAATTCTGCTTGCCTTTGCTGAGACAAAAGAAAACTCAGCAATCACTCAAGTCTGATACCATATCTATGTCAAGTTAAAAGCCGTTTGTGGTGCCTTTTGCCACTCAAATGAAAACAATGATACAATACTAGTCTTTAAACTCCTAGGCTAGCAAACTACACCAAGGATGTGTACTTTTCATGAGTCCAAGACCACATACCTTTTAATAGTCTTAACAATTCCTGTGCCATGGATACTTCAGATCTTCATAAGCTATAGCAATCATCTGTATACTCTAAAATCTTTCAACATGATAGGACTTAAGCAAGTGGGTATGTCACAAACAGTTGTGCTAATAAAACAGGTTTAAGACAGAGTTCTTTACAGTTAGCAGCTTCCTTTTAAGTTCTTGGGCCACAGAACTATCATTTGAACGCACATATGCCTTTTCATAATGTGCTGCTTTTAATAATGTATTAGTTTTAAATGTTTTAATTATATGTATTTTATGGCATTTGCATTTATGCTGTACTCCGCCTTGATCCTGAGGGAGGCGTGTAACAAACAAATAAATACATCATCATCATCATTATTATGTAATGTATTTCAGAGGGAATATGAAATATTCCAGGAAACCACAATTTATTACTTGAGTTAAATACTGTATTGTACACAACTGAAAAAATTAAAATTGTTATGAATACTGCCACAAACAGTAATATTAAGGGTAATATAATGTTCAACAGGTTTCATACAGAGTTAGTCAAACTTAGAGTAGACCCACTGACATAAATGGGTCTTAAGGTGGCCATGACTAACTGAAATTCCATTTATTTTATTTAGAGTATTTTTATCCCGCACCTCAGCCAAAAGGCTCTCGGAGCAGCTTACAATGTATCAATAAAGAAGACAGTCCCTACCCTCAGGCTTACATTCTAAAAAAAGACATGACCCACAAGGAAAAGTGGATGGGGAGGGAAGAGGGAGAAAATAAAAAGAAATTAAGGAGACTGTTTAGGCTGGTGGGAAGGCCCTGCTCCGTCCTCTCATCTCCCAATGGAGGGGCAAACCAACAGCTCCTTCTTCCCCACAAGGTGAAGATGTTAGAGCCCTGGGTGTGTGTGTGTGTGTGTGTGTGTCCAACTGAAGCAGGCTCTGATGGTCCCTGCCTGCTCCGGTCTCCCTCACAATTAATTGCAATGAGACTACTCTAAGTCTGGATCCAACCCATTGTTTAGTCTGTCAAACTGGCAGAAGACGAAAGCATTTTGCATTTAAAATGTTTTTGAATTTTCAGCACTATATATATATATAATCTGAAACTTACTCTCTCTCTCTCCTCCTGTTCTTTTCGTTTTGCTTCTACCTTTGCTTTCTTTTCTGCTTCTTTCTTTGCTCTTTCTTCTTCCTTGAATTTTTTTATTCTGGGATCACAGCTGTATGCAGTATCTAAGAAAAGAAAAAAAAGTGTCTATGCAGGGGACATACAAAGGCTGAAATTCACTGAGCCAGTCTCCTTGAAGAAGCCAAGTTGACACTTACCAACTAGTGTCCTTATTCTGTTCATCTCTTCTTTTTTCCTTAATGCTCTAGCTGCTCTGTTCTGCTTTTCAATCCACCTCCTCTCATCTCGACTACACAGAGAGATGAAAGACTTCAGGTAGAAAGGCTTGCTATGCTCAGTACAAAATCAACAAGACATTTGCGAAACAGGCCACAATCCCTAAATGCTTGGACATCATCAAATTCAATGAAGTTTCAATCAAACTGCTTTCCGGCAGGCCTACCCAGTCAAATTTTAAGATGTCTGGCTGTTATTTTAATGATGTATTAGTTTTTATGTTTTAATCAGTTTTACGTATTTTATAATATTTGTATTCTGCGTTGTTCCCTGCCTCAATCTTATTACCCTCGTTCTGGCGGGTAATAAATAAATAAATAAATAAATAAATATTATTACTCCAAACAATGATTTTTTAATTTAGGTTTTTACAAAAAACAGAACTAGTAGCAAACATTTATTTTTATAGGATAATCTCTTTGCAATTTAACAAGGTATCTTTTGGTCAAGCTACAGGAAATGTCTCAAACACAAATCATACTCATGTAACCTGACACACTTACCACTTGCCATTGAATTACAAGCATTGCTAGAATAAAATCTCTGAACTTTGTGCACACGTACAATCCTTACTGTCCTCCTAACCCACCCACCCTCCCTTCAGTTCTTCTTAAAATCAGAAAGCCTTCCAATCTGCTTCTTTTCTGCAGTCACACTTTCTCTCAGCCAGGGTGGAAGGGAAAGATGGGAAGTATTTATTTTATATTTATTTATTTAATTTATTACATTTTTATACCGCCCAATAGCTGAAGCTCTAAGTATTTAGTAAAAAAACAAACAAACTAGCACAATACAGAGTAACTGGAGAAGAACAGAACTTTCCTTTGGTCTACTCCTCTTTAAACCACTGATCAATGTCACTCTTTAATCACCTTAATTGAGAGGATAAAACGGTAGATCATCTTGTTCGGGGCAAAAAAATATATATTAACGTATCTTGACTCAGGGTTATACTGTCACACTATTAATATTTGATAGCACAATCCTATGAATGTTGGCTCAGAAGTTCCACTGTGTTCAAATGGGCCTACTAGGTAAAGCTGCAGTTCTATACACACTTATCTAGGAGTAAGTTCCACCAAACTTAATGGGAATTACTTTCAACTAGACATGTGTAGGATTGCACTATAAATTATCTAAATTTCTGAACCATATCTGTAATGTGACATGACATGTGAACTGAATTTTTGGTATATTAATCATACCTTTAAAAGGACCCTTTTACTTACATACCATTCTGCTTTTTCTTTTTCTTCTTCGTCTAAGTAGGAAAACTCTCGCCAAGAATCAAAATTATACCTATAGAGAGAAAGTCAGCACAATGTTGATGATTAACAACATGTTGAGAATGTACTATTGCATATTCCACAGTATATTTTTAAATTATTTTTAATTGCTTGTATTCTTAAACTGAAAGCTCAGCAAAGACTATACTGTTAGATGCCTGATATATTTCTGCTGCAGGAACTTCGCCAAGTTTGAGGAAACTTACATGTAAATTAGAATACTAGTCAAAGCCACTTCATTCTGGTCATTATTTTATGATACAGTAACAGGGCTAATTCTTACAATATGGGAACAGGTTACATGTTGCTCCCCTATGGAACCATACCATTTCACTCCATTCACACATGGATATAGTGAAAGACCAAAGCCTGTCTCAGAAGCCAATGTGTGGAAGTGCAGATTGGAATAGTTCTTCTCATAGGAATCCCCCTTCCCTACAATCTGGTTATAACTATATTAAAAGTGGGCATGTTTAGCCTGGAGAAGAGAAGATTGAGGGGAGACATGATAGCATTCTTCAAATACTTAAAAGGTTGTCACACAGAGGAGGGCCAGGATCTCTTCTCGATCCGCCCAGAGTGCAGGACATGGAATAACGGGCTCAAGTTAAAGGAAGCCAGATTCCAGCTGGACATCAGGAAAAACTTCCTGGCTGTTAGAGCTGTACAACAATGGAACCAGTTACCTAGGGAGGTTGTGGGCTCTCCCACACTAGAGTCATTCAAGAGGCAGCTGGACAAGCATCTGTCAGAGATGCTTTAGGGTGGATTCCTGCATTGAGCAGGGAGTTGGACTCGATGGCCTTGTAGGCCCCTTCCAACTCTGCTATTCTATGATTCTATGAAAATTAGGGACATTTACTTGCTAGTAAAAAGAATGAAAAGTGTTCCCTATAAGTTACAAGACATCAATCTGAAGATCTTATACTACAACTGTTTCAGGCTATCTACAAGAGCCTATTTTGGGGGACGTTTCAAACTGCATGAATAATTGTCCAAAACGGAGATACAAGAGGGTCACAATGTCACTGCCCAGCCACCTCCTTTATTCTTCAGTTAAAGACTTCAATGATCTTACACATTTTCATATTTTTAGAGACTTCTACAAATCTAATTGTTATGATTATACCAGATGTTTTCCCCACATAATTTTGCTTACCTCATACAGTACTTCCAAGAGAGAGAGAGAGAGATAATCCACTTACCAGAATGAATAAAACGCATCCACCTCTTCGAAGGATGAGTTCACATCCCCAAGCTTAGGTATACTTTTCTTATTTGACCACCTGTACCAATTAAGAGGTATATACACATTATTCTTTAATATGAAAAGTTTAACCTGGAGTATGCAGATTTGCATGCTTAATCTCTTGAACTTTATCTACTTCACTGGGATTTCAAGTTGAGAAGAAATGAATTCTTAGCATGAGGTAGAACAACAGTGCCAAGTGTTTCATCGTGACCTACATCTCTGTGCTGGTATCGTTAGCTGTATAACCAAGTGCCACTGGACTAAAAATAGCCACAAATGCCAGATGCAATGCAACACTGAGCTACAAAACTCAGAAGCAGGCAACGTTTGCCTTCCAGATGTTTTAGATAACTCCCACAAGCTGGGGTTTCTGGGAGTTGTAGTCCAAAACATCTGGAGGGCACCAGGTTACTTACCCTTGCTCTAGAAAGATAGTCTGGCTCACGGCCAGACATTATTTTGATATAGCTTGTCCCTTGTCCTGACAAAAGTAGAGAAAATTATCTGTGTACCAGTTGGCCTTGCAGAATCATGTGCACTGGCAAATGCCTAAGCACTTAGGCTTTAAGAATCATTTACAATAGCTTTTGAACCAACAATTGGGACAGAATGATGGAGCTGTTCTTATTGTCTAACAAAATGCTCTAATGGTATCACCAGCATAGACTACTAAAAAACTAAAGGAACTAAGCTAAGTGTTAGTATCTGTAAACTAGTTTCATGTATATCAACCCACATAGTACATGGACACAACTCTCCAGCAACAAGGTCCCAAATCACTGACTTTGCTGCTTTTCACCACTCTTAAGGAGATACTTTCAACAGCCTGTACCATAGCTTACCTGGCATTTCTCTCAAAAACTGGTGAAAAAACGTCAAAGAAGTTTTCCTTTGCTTCACTTTTAGAAGGAACAGTGTTATCAAAAGTAGGATCTATGCTATTAAATGCTCGTCTCTTCACAGGATCTGACAAAATTTCATAGGCTGAAAAACGAAAATTACATGGCCGCAAGTTACTAGATGGCAGAGAGTAGCACTGCATATTTATGTTAAGTAATCAACTCATGGGATGAAAATAAAAATAAAGTTCTGTTTTAAGTGAGTGGTAAATAACACTTCTAAGCTTTAAGTATTGTTAAGATAGAAATTATAAAGTTAAATTAATTTTAATTTAAAAATGCAATAAATAATTTAATACATTAAGATGAGGTGCAGAGTCTTATCAGCAAGATTAGTTTTGCAAAGCTAACATAAACCTAAATCACTGAAGAATATGGAAGGGGACATATATAGGCCTAATACAATAGCCCTACATGTATTACCAAACCACTGGGCCAACGAAGTATCCCATTGACTGTATTTGCCAGTAAGTGGAGGACTGCTGGATCAATGACAGAAGCTACACACGGAGTATTTCTATGACATGCTTAAAATCTACCATTGGGGCTTCTAAGTAGGAGATTCAGCACTATTCTAAAATAATCATTACATCAGCCAGAGGATAAGCTCTCTCTCTCTCTTGATGCTCCAAAGACTTCCCCAGTTCTTGCAATGCAGCAGATTTCTGGAAATCAATGCAACACTTCAGGCTTAAATTGTGATATGAAGGTGTTAGATAAGTGGCTACCAACTTGGGCTAGTATGTCAGCTACTTTAGATCAGCTGGTACGCATCCACACATACAAAAGATCTAAAATTACTATAATTTAATGAATATTATTTCACGCAATTTATCTCTTGAGTCAGCACATACAAGCTCTTGCATTTGCATAGAATGCATCAGGAACATGGTATGCGCTATGAAAGATCAGATTGGAAATGAATTTTCTTTCAATGTTGTTTCATGATTGATTTATTACTTATCAATACAAATTATTATTAATATTGACACTGTGCTATCAATATACATGGTGCCTTTAAAACTCTCCTTTTGTTGGAAACTCTATTATTCTAAGCAAATAACTCAAATCTATTGAACTATTTTATGCATATTTCTATACAAAAAACATTCAGTAAGAGCTAGTTCTTACCTTTTGTTATACATGTAAAGTAGTCATTGTCACCTTCACCTATCTGTTCTCCTGCTGCTTTTCGCTTGTCTGGATGGTGTTTCAAAACCATGGCTTTATCTGTGAATTCAAAAATAGTCAAGTTCAAATTAACAAACTTTATCTTCATTTTTATCTTCATTTATGTATTGTCTCATTACATCTTTTAAACAGCAAGAAGTAAATAAATAAAAATAAATAAATAAATAGCGTATTATATTTGGATAGACACTCCAGAAATTTACCTATATCCTATGTATAGCTAGGTCCAAGGGAATTCAGAAAAATATGTAAAATGGTTTCCCACAACCTGTGTATGTTCCAGGTCTATACCTATGGTAAGGCAGGGTAATCTTTTAATGATACTAATACCTAATTAATGGGAAAACATAACCCTGTATATGCAAAATATTAGGAGTCTAAGGGTGGAATCCTAATCATGCCTACAAGGAAGTACACTCCATCAAATGCAAACAGAACTTACTTATAAGTGAATATATTTGGGGTTGAGCTGTAAATGAGCCTAAACATGGTAATACCTCATAACATATAATATTTATTTATTTATTTATTTATTACATTTCTATACCGCCCAATAGCCGGAGCTCTCTGGGCGGTTCACAAAAATTAAAACCATTCAAAGTATAAAACAACAGTATAAAACCATAATATAAAATACAATATAAAAGCTCAACCAGATAAAAACAGCAGCAATGCAAAATTACAAATTTAAAACACCAAGTTAAAATGTATTTATAGACTGTTAAAATGCTGGGAGAATAAAAAGGTCCTCACCTGGCGTCTAAAAGCATATAATGTAGGTGCCAAGCCCTTAGGGAGCCTCCACCTGCGTTCTAGCCGTCTCCCCTCTTGCTTCATTGTCCTCAGCTCAGGTGTACCCCAAGGAGCTCGCTGGGCTCTGCTCAGAGGGAGAGGGCGCTTGGGTGCGATCATGTCAACCGCCCGAGTCATCTCTGCATTCCACAGAGCAACCTGGGCTTCGACAGGAGCACCAGCCATACCAGCAGGAAAATCCCCCAGAGCCCTCTGGAATCCACCGGAGTCCATTAGCCTTTAATAGGCCCCCCACCCTTGCAGAGGGGAAAGGCTGCCGAAAGTCTAAACCTCAATAGAAAGTGATCTGACCATGACAAGAGGGTAGATGTTAATTCCCCCACTTTCAGATCACCATCCTTCTGGCCAGTTGAGAAAACCAAGTCAAGTGTGTGTCCCTTTGCATGTGTTGGGCCGATGACATGTTGAGACAGCCCCATAGTTGTCATGGCGGCCATGAAGTCCTGAGTCACCCCGGATACAGGAGCCTCAGCATGGAAGTTGAAATAATCTTTGATTTCAAATATTCTACATTAAATGTTATTATTATTATTTATTTATATAGCACCATCAATGTACATGGTGCTGTACAGAGTAAAACAGTAAATAGCAAGACTCTGCCGCATAGGCTTACAATCTAATAAAATCCTAGTAAAACAATAAGGAGGGGAAGAGAATGCCAACAGGCACAGGGTAGGGTAAGCAGGCACAGGGTAGGGTAAAACTAACAGTATAAAGTCCGCACAACATCAAGTTTTAAAAGCTTTAGGAAAAAGAAAAGTTTTTAGTTGAGCTTTAAAAGCTGCGATTGAACTTGTAGTTCTCAAATGTTCTGGAAGAGCGTTCCAGGCGTAAGGGGCAGCAGAAGAAAATGGACGGAGCTGAGCAAGGGAAGTAGAGGCCCTTGGGCAGGCGAGAAACATGGCATCAGAGGAGCGAAGAGAACGAGCGGGGCAATAGTGGGAGATGAGAGAGGAGAGATAGGAAGGAGCTAGACTGTGAAAAGCTTTGAAGGTTAACAGGAGAAGTTTATAGTGGATTCTGAAGTGAATTGGAAGCCAATGAAGAGATTTCAGAAGCGGAGTAACATGGTCAGAGCGGCGAGCCAAGAAGATGATCTTTGCGGCGGAGTGGTGAACAGAAACCAACGGACTGATGTGAGAAGATGGAAGGCCAGAGAGAAGAAGGTTGCAGTAGTCCAACCGTGAAATAACCAGTGCATGAACAAGCGTCTTGGCGGAAGAGACAGACAAAAATGATCGAATCCTGGCAATATTATACAGGAAAAAACGACAAGATTTAGCTACTGCCTCAATATGAGGAATAAAGGAGAGCGAGGAGTCAAATATAAAGCCAAGGCTACGAGCTTCCTTGACCGGAGTAAGCGTAACATCATTGACAGTAAGAGAGAATGAGAGATGAGGAGAAGGTTTAGGAGGAAAAACGAGCAATTCAGTCTTTGTAACTTTAAAATATATCTGGGTGGTGTTTTTTTGTGATTTTGTGATTTAGCTTTCTAATCCTCCAATACTTGGATTCTAAAGTGTGTTTTCTGAGCAAATAAGAGGTTTAAGCTATCAGTTAAATGCTAAGGCTCTGCTTAACAGTTTTGCCACTGCAGCCTGAGATGAATTGCCCCTCTCATGGCAGTTCTAGAAGCCTTATACTAGCATGAGCTGCTGCCATAAACTGATGGGGAAACTCAGATTTTGTGGAGAGGTGCCCCAATAAGTCAAATGTTCCTCCTTAATGGAATCAGCACTTCTCAGAACAGTACAGAACTGTTCGCATAACCTAAGCCATTTTCGATTATTAAACTAAATGCCAAGAATATACTAAGAATTAATGAAAAGTACTTACGAGCTGCTTTAATTTGTTTCTGAGATGCCTTGTATCTTATATGTCCAAGTCCAAGAACTGAATAGTGATCCTGATTCTGAAAAGAGAAATACAAATATTAATAGAAAACTCTAGTGAGTAGCAGGTGCCCAAGGCAAGCAGCTAAGTGGGAAAGTAAGCTGTTTCCCCCCTCCCACATCCCTCCAGCCTCTCTCAACTCCAGCTACCTAACTTTTTGCCACCACTGTGCTAACTAGCCCTATAGTGTTTCTGACTCTCACTTCAAGCTTTAAAGAAATATGGGGCATGTCTAGACCTACGGGTGTAGAGGGCCAGAGAGGGAGGCGATCCCGGACTTACCTCATCGCTCTGTGTCTACATGTGGCGCGCAATGTCCCAGGAGGAAGAGGACATCATGCTTGCTATTTTATTTATTTATTTATTTTCAAGAAAAGGAGCACTCGATCACAAAAGCTAGGGTTTTTTTTAAAAAAAACACAACCGCTCCCCCCCCCGATGGGCACAGAGCTCCTGAGGAGCTCCGTGCCCCGTGCCCGGTTCCTTGCGAGGAGCTGGGACGAAAATGGGATGCCCGGCCACACCTCCTGTGGTCTCGGGATCATCCCGGGACCGCGGGAAGAACTGGGATTAAAGTGTAGGGCCATATCCTGGGGAAAAGGAGGGATCATCCCTCCCTGCTCCCGGGATCCCCTGTGCGTCATGTGGACGCACAGGGACAATCCCGGGACGCTCCCCGGGATATCGCCTTGTCTAGACATGCCCATGGTCTTTTCAGAGCCCTAACTATGTGGGTGGGGTGGTCAAACCCACATGCAACGGATAAAGTGCTCTAACTAGAAACAGCTACTAGAGTATAAGTGTTAGAGCAGCTTTCCCTAGCCTGGGTCCTTTAATGATGTGGACAAGACGCTTGAATCAGTCTGTCCCACCACATGTAAGCTTGACCCTTGCCCAGCTTGGCTTAATTCGATCCAGCAGAGGTGGATTGATTGGGTGGGTCCAGGGGGTGGTAAATGCCCCACTCTGTTTTGTTTTGGACTACGCTTCCGGCATCACTGACCATGGTGGCTGCAGCTAATGAGGTTTGTAGTTTAAAATATCTGGAAAAGCCATAACCGGGGAAGGCTGTGTTAAGGGAAAGGGAAGTGAGCATATCAGGAAAAAAAGATTTCCACAAAAAACAGGTTTAGCACATGGCAGAAGCAATGCCTCCTATTGGACCTGTAGAGAACAGGAATCAGCCAGAATCCGTATTGCCACTGTTTGTTTATGAGATTTGTTCTTTGTCGTTTTTTAAAATTCCCAAGTTAAATGTGTTTTGCTCCTTGTATTTTTCTAAAAATTATGAAGTTTCTACAATCTAAAATTTGCTCCACCAGACCCACTGATACTGAGCTGAATATAGATATTCTTTTAGCATTATTCACTATTTAAGGACAGCCCAATACCAATCAGAGATGAGGAGACAACACAAAATATTCTTTGGTAGCTAAGGGCACAATTCTATACATGTTTAGACACAGAAAAGGCCAAACAATCCCAGCATGCCCCAGCCACCATGCTGGGATTTGTTTTTCAGGAAAGGGAAACTTACAATGCAATTCCATGTCTACTCAGAAGTAAGTTCCACTGAGCTCAACAGGGCTTTACACCTAGGTAAAGTGTATAGGATTGCAATTTCTCTAAAGGATAAAAAGGCTACTTTCTAAGTCAGCTTAAATGGAGAAGGTGTCACTTCCAGATCATTATATAAACTGAATTTATTAGCCTAATGCTTTTGAAAACAGTATTTAAGATCAAGCTACACAAGGAATAAAAAATGAATCAATTTTCAAGATAACACAATCTAGAAGAGTAATGTTTCAAAGCACTGTTCACAGGAACCTTCACTATACTCTGAAGAAATATAATTCGAACATTAGAAAATATACCTTCCAGTCCTTTGGGTCAAGTGTTTTTAACATAGGAAATTCTTCCAGCTGTAGTTCTTCATCTCCTGACTCTTCAGAGAGCTCTTTCTCATCCTCCAGCTCCTGGAAAGAGGCAGAAACATGTATGTTTCGCCTCTTAATAAATGCTTCAAACCATCTTCCCACAGGCTCAACTTGGCAAAGAACAGAAGCTGTGAATAAAAACGGAGGAGCAGCTTAGGAGCACCCTAGTTAACCTTGAATTTTCAAGTTCACCCCATCCCAACACCACAGTGTGAATTACCTTTTATACATTAATTTATTTAGCCAGAAATACATGTGCTAAAAACACATGAAGAAGCAAATCCTAGTCTGGCATTACTACTATACCACATGCATTAACCAATACAAACATATTTTCAATCCAGTCTATAAAATAGTTTAGTCACAGTTATGTATGGCAAGGATTCCCAGATTGTTGTCACATAATCTGCCCATTATAAATAAATTCAGTTTAAACTGGACTGCAGTGAATGAGCAAGTGGAAGAAGATGGAGTCACAATGCATATCTCAGAATTCTGTAAACTGGAATGGTGTGGACTACAGCAATGCAATTAGCCAAGTAGAAACAATAATGATGTCAAGGGCAATTGATCTGGCATAAAAACTTAGCCTAAATTGCTTAGAAATTAATATCTAGACCCTCCGCTCATTTGAACAGTTTGTCTAAACAAGTAAGATGTTTGTAGGATTACAGACTGAAACAAAAGCCATTTCCCGTGTCAGACATGACATCTAGGTTGCCACTTTCTCCCAGAGCATAATTAATTGAAGTACAGCACCTGTTACCATAACTGGCACTAAATAAGTAGTAACGCATCACTTCTAATATAGTTAGCCAACTAAAGTGCTTGTTATTTTCAAAACACCCTGCAAGAATTACCTATTATTTCTATCACATTTGTATCTTTTCAAATTGTGATAACAATTCTAAAGATTACATATGACAAATTTAAACAGCAGCATTTTGTAAAAATAAGAGCCTTTAATTGAAGCAAACGTAAAAACGTAGCTTTTACAAATGTTGTTTCCTTTAGCTGTCTATTCATGCAAAGTCAAAAAAAATTAGAAGAGAATGTAATAACACAATGCACTCTTGGTAGTCCTGGTGGTGGTGGGAGTTCTCTTTAGAGTAACCTCATATTTAACAACTTGTCTTGCAGCTATAGGCAACAAGGGATTCAATGCAGGTGACTCTGTAAGTGGGCTGGCAAAGGAGGGACAACTGGAGATCACCTTTCCTCTGCCAGTCTGCTTGGTTTCTATGTTATCTGCGGAGGAAGGGAACCCTGTTCCTTCTCCAACTGCCCAGCTGATAAAAGGCATATTATCAGACGCCTAATAAGGGTGCAATCCTATGCATTTTTAGACAGAAAAAAGTCCTACAACTCCCAGCATGCCCCATAGTAGGCTAGTGACCTTTTTTTAGCTTATTTACTTTCCTGCTTTAGAGGCCATACACCTGCTCAGCCCCCACAAACAACGCAGTAGCTCAAGCCCATAAGGATTTTGTTATACAGTCATAACTGTTCCTGAGAAAGCTGTACAAGTAGGGAAGATGCCTCTTTTTCTTCACTTATTGCCAATATAAACTTCTCCTGTTGACCTACAAAGCTTTTCACTGTCTAGCTCCTTCCTATCTTTCCTCTCTCATCTCACACTATTGCCCCGCTCGTGCTCTTCGCTCCTCTAATGCCATGTTTCTCACCTGCCCAAGGGTCTCTACTTCCCTTGCTCGGCTTCGTCCATTTTCCTCTGCTGCCCCTTACGCCTGGAACGCTCTTCCAGAACATTTGAGAACTACAAGTTCAATCACAGCTTTTAAAGCTCAGCTAAAAACTTTTTCTAAAGCTTTTAAAACTTGATTTTGATCTGACTTTTATACTGTTAGTTTTACTCTACCCTGTGCCTGTTTGGTGCATTCTCTTCCCCTTCTTATTGTTTTATTATGATTTTATTAGAATGTACGCCTATGCGGCAGGGTTTTGCTATTTTATTGTTTTACTCTGTACAGCACCATGTACAATGATGGTGCTATATAAATAAATAATAATAAACAGCCTTTGTAGAATAAAGGCAAGCAAGAGCCTTTATTCCCCCACCCCAGTATCTCAGTAACTTTAAGAGACAACAGGGGATCCAAATCGAACCTTTAGGCTTCTGCTTGACCTAAAGTCGCCACCTTATTTCCACCTCTGACAAGATCCTGAGCCATTGACAAGTATAAGGCAAGCAAATGTGCAACAGGAGTACCTTCTCTCAAGGCACTGTTAGGCCACCTACTCTTTTGCAGCAAATGGCTAGTGAATGTATTTAAACAGTGGTTAAGTAGCCACCATAGTTAGGAATGGTTCAAACTAAGTCATGGCTCACTCAACATGCGAGTTTAGCTCAAAACTCTTAGACCCTGTTCAAACAACACACTAAGCCATGGGGGTTATGCATTTTGAACTACACATTATGGCTTAGCTTGTCATGTGAACCATTCCTAACCATGGTGGCTACGGAACCACAGTTTAAACACGCTCACTATTTGCTACAAAAGGGTTAGCGGCCTAGCCACGGCTTAGTATTTTGTCTGAAGAGGCCCTTAACCATCATGGCTTAACGAGTTGTCTGAACAAGGCCAGTGAAAGCTACACCTGGTGGATTTCGCCTCGTCATAAGCCATCCTTGGCCAACCTGGTGCTCTCCAGATGGGCTACACTACAATTCCCGTCACCTCCGATTCGGGAAGACCCCTATGCAACGCAATTGGAAAACTAGAAAGCCACTCTAGGGTCATCATAACCACAACAGAAATAACTCCTGGGGGGAAAGCGCCGGTGTTTCAAGAACACCAAATCCCCACCCGATCTCCTGAGCGTGGCCTGAAAGATAGCAGCCCCCACCCGAGGACGCCAAGGACTTCGACGCCCAAAGTGGCGTCTCTAAGGGGAAAGTAGGGCGAAGGCGCCCTGCGAGGCACTCCCGGGGCTCGAAAAGGAGAGGGGACGGACGGGCGGAGAAGACGTCACATACCCACAGACAAGGCCCTGGTGACCGCGGTGACTTGTCCCTCAGGCGCCCCGCGTAACATCATGGTGACAGTCGAGGAGTCCCACTCGCTGAGGGGACTGGACGGCTCCGACTTTTCCCTCTGGGGCCTGGTCGCTGGTTGCCAGGTGCCGGCGCATGGACGGATCCGGCAACTGCTTCCGGGGCTTTGGGCCACCTCCGCTTTCCTTTTTGCCCTCCGCCTCACCTCAGAGGCGGAGAAAAAGGCCCCGCCTCTAAAACAACCAGATCCTCACACCGGCCTCATAAACAGAGCGGCCCCGTGCAAGAGGGCGAACTCTAGAACCTCAGGCCCAACACGGCGTTTATATTAGCCGAGGGATAGGTTGTGGGCCATTTTAAAAACCGTGGTTGCTGTTTTATACATTATGTCCTATTAAATCGAACGTTTCTAATTTTTTAAAATCACCTTTATTTTTACAATATAAAGCTGTTGCGGGAGCCTTCGGGTTGAGGACTGAGGGTTCTAAATATATAACATAAATCAACGTTTTCAGATCAGTTCTTCTACAATAAACGTTCAGATCTTTAAAAAATTAAAAATAGCCTAGTTGACAAAAAGAAAAAAAAATCCATAATTTGTGTTAGTGTAATAACTTTATCAGGCCAACCAAAATATCACAAATATCTAAATACAGATAAAGGGTTGATCATTCAAGTTAGGAAAACACAAGAGAACAAGTCCCACAACATTTTTTGCTGATATTCAGACGCCACGGAACGGATGTGTGTGCATAGTTTATTGGGTGGGCAAGATCATCTCGTTACACCACCTTTAACCGGAAGTTCTTTTAAAGGGTACATTTTTTTAATTCTCTAAGGGAGAATGGAGACTTTCAATTAAAAACAGAGGTGGTGGCTAAGTACGACGTCAGGCTTTTCTTTTTTTTCTTCATCAGTGTCAAGACACAGAGTTGGTCCAATATGCATTTCTCTCCCCCCTCTGCCTTTCCCCCCATCCTCAGTGAAAGGTCATAGAGTTGGTCCACCATCCATTTCTCTCCCCATGAACCTCTTCCGGCGGGGGTTCGCCCTACCCCATTACGTCCTTTCCGCTTAGGGGCGGAAGGAAGTCATTGGAAGGTGCTGCGTAACGCGCCCGGTTGTGTTAGCGTCGTGCGCATGCGTAGTAACGGGGTCTGTCAGACCTGTATCTGTATTCGGAGCTGCTTGAGGAGACGACGCGATGCCGGACTATCTGGGTGCCGATCAGCGCAAAACCAAAGAGGAGGAGAAGGAGGATAAGCCCATTCGCGGTGAGAGCGTACCTTAGACGCCATTAAGTCACTCCGGTAGTTCTCGAAAAAAGGGCCCCCAGCACTCGTTGGAGACTCCAGTGCGCAGGCGTCGTGCCGGGAAGGGCTCTTCCCTTCCCACCCTCCTCCTGGCTTCCCACTTAGGCGCCCGTGCAGGGCTCGGGAGAGGCGCCGCCGCAGCCGCCGCCCGCTCTCATGCGTGTTGCTTCAGAGGCGGCTCCCACGTACTGGCCTTAAGTCGCTGTATTGTAGCCGTGATAAAACTTCCACCTGTGCTGCCTAAAGGCCAGCCTGTATCCTGAATTAAGAAGCATGTACCTAGAATATCGCTTTAGCAGGTACGGCGCACTTCCCATAGGCTTGCCTTGTCATAAGAACATCAGAAGAGCCCTGATGCTGGATCAGGCCAAGGGTCCATCTAGCCCAGCACTCTGTTCACACAGCGGCCAACCAGCCATCAGCCAGGGATGAACAAGCAGGTCATGGTGCAACAGCACTCTCCCGCCCATGTTCCCCAGCAACTGGTGCACACAGGCTTACTGCCTCGAATACTGGAGACAGCACACAACCTTCAGGGCTAGTAGTCATTGATAGCCTTCGCCTCCAGGAATTTATCCAACCCCCTTTAAAGCCATCCAGATTGGTGGCCAACACTACATCTTGTGGTAGTGAGTTCCATAATTGTCCTCCAGCTTGTAGCCCTCCAGATATTTTGGCCTACAACTCACATCATCCCTTGCCTTGGAGTCCCAACAAATTGCAGTCCCAACAATGTCTGGAGGGCCACAAGTTGCCCACCTCTGTATATAATCCTTACAGCAGCCTTTCCCAATCTCCAGATGTGTTGAACTGCAACTCCCATCCCCAGCCAGCATGTCTAACATACCTGGAGAGCATTGGATTGAGGAAGGCAGCCTTATAGCAACCCTATAAAACAAGGTAGTTCACTATTATTATTTCCATATTGCTGATGCGAGGCTGAGAATGGCTTATCTAATGCCCCTGAGTGACTTCATGGCTGAAGCAAGATTTGAAGAGAGAACTTCTCTTAGTTACTATGCTTTGGCAGTAAAGAAGTATGATATTGCAGGGACAGTTATTAAGGGAGTGTTCTGTTTTTGGTTCTTAAAATCTATAACCCATTTCCCTGCCATAGCTCCCAATAAAATAAAAATGCAAAGCTATAATTTCAATATATTTATTGGACCAGTGGCAGAATCCAACGGGATGCTTACACCCCCACTGATTCTGTTGTAGAAGCAGCACCCCACCACTTGAACAACAGCGACATAGTGCTTCAGGGGGATAATCTGAAACAAGTAGAACACCTTGCTTCTGGCAGGTGGAAGGTTGTTCTTCTGACCTACTTCCTTCCACACATAAGGGCTTTTCCTAGGAAGTTCCCTTGTGCAACGGAATTGGTGGGACCCACTGCTTGTGGAAGGAAATCAGTGGGGCAGAAAGGAATCAATGGGGGTGTAAGTGCCCAGTCGAATTCTGCCTCATGTGAAAAAATAAAATATCAAAACACACTTTCCAGGTTGTCAGTAAAGCCCATAAAATAGAGTAAACTTCATCTGCATAAAAACCTAACTAGCAGTTTCCCCAAGCACAATAAAGCCTTCCAAAACAGAAAATGCCTTAGGCCTAAGTTTTCACTGATGTGTATGAATCTGTCTCTGGGCTGTATCACTTAAGACTCTGTGTGTGTGCATATATATAGGTGGGTGGGTGCTAACCATGATAGAATGCTCTCCTTTGAAAATTGATGCTAGGCGAAAATATTTTGCCTAGACCTTTTTGTTTCAGGGTGTGGTAGTGTGGATGAAAACACACCCTGAAGTCTGGAATAAGTTTCCGGAGTAGGCCAAATTCAGTTATTTTTGAGACAGGTTGGCTTACCAAGAAATATGAGGTGGTCGAGGGTTTCTTCTTCTTCTTCTTCTTCTGCTACTTGAAGTAGCTATGGAACTGCCTGAGCTATATAGTGCCATTTATTTACCAGCTTTAACATAGTATTTTTAGTACTGTGCAATAGTTTTCAAATTATATTTATTGGTGATTTTGTTCTTACTAAACAGCCTCAAGCGGCAAGAGAAGCTGACTATAAATGTTTAAAATAAAATAAAAATATTTGGCAGTACATTGTGTTGAACAAGGAAACTTTCAGTGTATCTGTAATGTAATCATGCGGTTGCTTTGGAAAAGGTCTGGGTACTGACTTCTCCCATGTCCTGTTTAATTTCATAGGTGGAATGACATGAAATGCCTTCAGATTATTCTTTGCCTGTACAACTGAAATTATAGATGTGAGAGAACAAGTTATTTAAATTGATTTTTGGAATTTGAACTAGAAAGCATTTTAAAACACACACCAGTATTTTGTTCATTTATTTTCATGGGTGTTTTTGATGTGCTTATAAAGCCTGTCCTGTTTGCTCAGAGGTCCACAGAGTTCAGGTTTAGGGTTGCAAACTCAGTCTGTTAAATCATCTTTGGGAAGTTGTGCAAAATGTAGTTTCTTTACTCTTTAAGATGATCTCTGTTATGTTTCTTTCAGCTTTGGATGAAGGTGACATTGCCTTGTTGAAAACTTATGTAAGTACTTCATGCAGTTACAGTTCTGTGGCATAATTTGAGAACTGGTTACATTTCAATGTTTGGGAAACATCTTTGTTGACCAAATTGATTTGGCCAAGGCCAATACTTAATTAAGACTGCAGTCCTGAGCACATTTACTTTGGGAGGAAGCCCTACTGAATACAGTATGATTTAGTTCCAAATAAACATGCTGAAAGTTTAGTCATTGTAGCTGAAGGTTTTCATTTCAGCTAAAACGACAGCACTTCAAAACAAAATCCATCTTGCAAGATGCAAACCAAAGTCCTAAATATCAAAGATGCACAAGCAGTTTAGTGAAAAGATGAAGCTTGCTCTTCATCTGCCTTTTCGGGGGTGGGGGACGACAGACAAATGGACTTGGAAGTAAATTCCTTACCGGCAAAGCAAAGAGCACAAACCTCACAAACAACAAGATCTGAAAGTTTTGTCCACATATCAACAGGCTGGGTACTCCCAACAAATTGGGGCCATAGGCATTAAAATGGTAGCATGTTCTCTTCTCTACTCATCAATCAAGGTAGACATCTTGGAGAGACTGCAGTTCAGTTGTAAAATACCAACTTTGTATGCAGGAGATCCCAGGTTCAGTCCATGGCATCTGCTGTCAAAATTGTCTCAGGAAAGGAGGTCTGGGAAAATCCTTCTGCTTGAGACGTTGCAGAGCCGCAGTATTATTTATTTATTCATTTATTGCATTTGTATACCACCCCATAGCCGAAGCTCTCAGTAGACGGCACCAGACAAGATTGACCAATGTTCTGACTCATAAAGCTCATATGTTCATAGGTCTAGATCACAGAATTTGGGATTTCTTATTTAATATTCTATTCACATGTCTATAAATCTTTGATTTGTTCAGCCTTATAATGTTTTTCTAATCCAGGGCCAGAGCACGTACTCAAGGCAGATCAAGCAAGTAGAAGATGACATCCAACAATTACTTAAGAAAATCAATGAACTCACAGGTATGCATTTCTTGTGTCTGGGCAGCGTATGTTTTTCTCATGTCAGACTTAACTTTTCAGTTTGTCGTGTCTCTTAAGGGGCATAGCTCAGAGTTCTTTCCCTGTTCAGTAGAACTGGCTCTTACAGTTTACCACAGCTTATTCCCAAGAAAAAAGAGGAGTGAGAATTGACGAACAATAAAAAAGGAACTGAAAACAGGAGAGACTTCTTGAAGAGAGAGAAAAGAGGAGATATAAAGGAGGAGATGGTGTCAGATAGGCAGAGGTGCTTAAATGTAGCTACTGGGTTGTTGTGGGGGGAAAGATAGCAAGTGTATTCTTGAAAGACTAGTGTGGCATAATTGTGAAAAACATGAGCCAGAAGTTGGAAGACCCCAGATTAAATCTGCTTAACTTTCCCTTTGCTGGATAACATTTGTGAAACCTCCATCGTTCAGCCTAAGGGACGTTGTAATGATTGCTTGAGCTTGTTTAGCTCTTGGGAAAAGCTGCAAGTAAATGATATTAAACTGAAGGCTGGCTTACTTCTGCACGTTTTCACCTAAAATGTCCCCTCTCCCTGTAAGATCTGCACACCTGTTGAATATAATTTAGCATTGACACAAGTGGCAGAAGGTCTTTTTCTTTTTGTCCTGTATACATTGTATCTGTTGCTACTTTGTATTGAGGCAAGCTAATGCTTGAATATATAATATAGCATTGACCTAAGTGGCACAGTGGCTCCTTTTTTCTTTCCTTGCAGGCATTAAAGAATCAGACACCGGCTTGGCTCCACCTGCCCTCTGGGATCTGGCTGCAGATAAACAAACTCTTCAAAGTGAGCAGCCACTGCAAGTGGCAAGGTATGTATATCTTTCATCTGGTCGGTCATAGAGCAAAGAACTGTCAAAAGAACTAGCATGTAGTCCATCACATGCAATGAGTGAACCTTGTTTTAAAAAAATAAAGATCTCTCAGGGTCCCTTCCAGTATAACATATAGTATTATATTACAATTTGACTATTAAAACATTGGTTTTCACATGAATCTGTTTCTTAGGAACTGCGTTTGTTCCTCTTTTAGTTTCATGCGGGTTTCATTTCAACGTAGTTGCATCCAATCTAGTGACACAAACCTTAAGGATCAGGTATCTGAGATCCCTGGAGTCCATGGGGATGGAGGTGGGAGAAAGTAATATTGAAAGCAGTTTTTAGTTGGATATTTGAGGTGTCTCTTCTCATGTTTCTGCTATTTTAGGTTTTATGAAGAAAGAAAGAAAAATACAGTATAAGGGAGAGTTTTGAGTTACAGTCATTTACACAATAATAGAAGAAATGACTGGGTTCAGACAACACGATAACCCATGGTGGTTTAAATAGTCGACGTTTGGTTATTTAACCCACCATGGGAGTTTTTTAACCAACAGTTAGTTATTTGGCCAAAATAACCAATGCTGCGCAGAGTTGGCTATTTGAACCACCATTGGTTATCGTGTTGTGTGGAGGGCACCATTGGTTATTTCCTTGGCCACCGTTGGTTATTTCGTCAGCCACAAAGTTGCAAGGCAAGAGCAGTCAAAGCGATGGCTGCCACTCTAGTCCAGCTAGCAGGATAGGTTTTTGGCAGCAGTGGCTGATGGGATACTAGCAGGAGGTCTGTGGGGGAAGAGAGGGCAGGGGATGAGTGAGTCAACTCAGCATGGACTAATAGTCAATGCTGATCCTAATCCACACCAAGGTTGGTTATCATGTTGTGTGCGGAGTACCCCCTAGCTAAACAATTGTCGAGTTGATTATTATCCCACCGTTGACTATCATGTTGTCTGAACACAGCCAGTGTATTTCTGTGTAAATTCTTAAAATAAACCAGAACTGTAGATGACACTTTACTGAGTGCTGATATGTTAAAACTTTCATTTGCTCACAAACGGCTTGTTTAATTGCTTTCTCTTCTGGTTAGGTGCACAAAGATAATCAATGCAGATTCAGAGGACCCCAAGTACATTATCAATGTTAAGCAGTTTGCCAAATTTGTGGTGGATCTTAGTGATCAAGTGGCACCTACTGACATTGAAGAAGGGATGAGAGTTGGGTGAGTTGATATCACTTACTTTCTGTGGATCTACATTTTTTTATTCTTTGTTTTATTTGGAAGAACATTTGTATACTGCCTTCAGCCTAAACACATCACCCAAGGTGGTTTACAACAATTAAAATCTCATTACAATTAAACATTTGAGGTATTATGGTAAAACACATTAAAGAATCTACAAATGGAATAAAAAGATCTTGACTGTGTGTCTAAAAGACGCCATAGAAGGGGTCAGTCTAAGTTCCCTAGGCCGTTTTGGGGGTTTATAGGTAATTGAACTTGGCTTGGAAACGAGTTGGCAGCCAGATTCTCAAAACATATATAACTGTTGCATAGCAGAGTTTATTGAGTAGTTTACAATAACAAAAATAACATAATAAACAATAATAATGTAACAAACATGACAATATTCTGCATGCAGGTACAATTAGTTTGCAGTTTTAAAAAAAGCAACTGAATTTTTGATGAAGAGAATCACTTCTATCACATATCGATGAGATGATTTTCGAGGACATATTATTAAATTAATATGTCTTTTCAACTGATTTCTGCAGTGTTGACAGAAACAAGTACCAGATCCATATTCCCCTGCCTCCAAAGATTGACCCAACAGTTACTATGATGCAGGTGAGGTTCTTCATTATTTTTTCTTTGCATTTTTAACCTTTCTAACCTGACTCCTCACTGTCACTTCTTCTTTCTTAAAGCTTGTAAAAACTGCAATTGTAAATAACAAAGCTTTGCACACATCTTTTCTTTTCTTTTTTTAAACGCAGGTGGAGGAAAAACCTGATGTCACTTACAGTGATGTTGGGGGTTGCAAAGAACAGATTGAAAAGCTAAGGGAGGTTGTGGAGACACCCTTGCTGCATGTAAGCATTGTTCACGTAGTGAATTTGATGTGGGTATTTTCTTCCTCTTGTAGCTTGTCAAGGCTTTGGTTAGAACAATGTCTGAAGGACCACAAGTTGCCCAACTCCTACTTTAGAATAACTTCCTTGTTACCATTGTACTTCCTTGCCAAATCCTGGCCCACCCTCTGGGTTCCCTCTCAGTTTGAGCTGTGCTTCTTTTAAAATGGAACAATTTCCTGATAGTACCAGTGTTGTAATGCTGTGGTAATCTTAGGCCCTCTGCTGGATGCCGGACCCAGTGCTGCGATGGGGATAGATAATCCTTACATAAAGTTTTTAATCCTTTCACAACTTTTAAATCTCTTTTTTTCCTCTGTCTCACCACAGCCAGAACGATTTGTTAATCTTGGGATTGAGCCACCCAAAGGCGTGCTTCTCTTTGGCCCACCCGGGACAGGCAAAACCCTCTGTGCTCGTGCTGTTGCCAATAGGACTGATGCCTGCTTCATCCGAGTGATTGGATCTGAGCTGGTGCAGAAATATGTGGGAGAGGTAATGAAAGAGGGAGCATGGTGTGGGGTCGATGTGTACTGGGGGTGCGGGTGGAAGATCAAGAGTTTTCACAAGCCCTAGGTTATAAAAGCTCTCTCTAAAAACCTAATATCTTCCTATTGCTTTTATGTGCCGATTATAATATACAAATGGATGTCTGTAACGTTATTGTTCTGTAGTATGATTAAATGTTGGACTTGTTTGCTTGGATGATTTTAGGCCTGTGGCAGTCCTGGCTCTGTAGTTTCAGAAAACTATCCACTGTGATGTAGGGTGCGCATGAGAAATTGTATGATATGTGATGGTCTCTTAGCATGGGTTGGTAGCAGCCACACACTCACTGTTATGACATAGGTGGAAGGGGCTGTAACAAGAACGATTTCACATAACTGCATATGTTTGAGTTCAGGCTATCCTCCTGGCTTTATTCATCATTTGGGAAACTTTTAAGATTTGCTTTTAAAATCTAACTCAAATGGCAGTTGGCTCGTATAAGCAGAAATTATGATCTCTCTCTTTTTTTTAATAGGGTGCTCGAATGGTTCGGGAACTCTTTGAAATGGCCAGGACAAAAAAAGCTTGCCTTATCTTCTTTGATGAAATTGATGCTATTGGAGGTTGGTGTACTTGTTCTTATTCCATATCTGGTGTAACACCGAATGTGAACCCTGTCTTCTATTCATAATACAAATCAAAACAAATCATGCCAACCTTCCAGTCATCTCTTACTCTGGGGCACATTACCATCTTGTTTTGATTTGCTCTTAGTTTGCATCTGAATTCAACGTCAGTGCTTTTGAGTTGAGAGATTATTATTTAAAATGTGGAATTAAACATTTTCCTGGGTTTCAATAAGATTTTGAATGTAGAACAGAATTCCAACATACAGAACTACTTTCTGTGTTGTTAAGGGTAGGCTGTACCACCTTAGAAAGCACATGGGGAGATGGCTCACTTGAAAGTACCTCAAGAGCCAGTGTGGTATAGTGGCTAAAGTGTTGGACTAGGAGTCGGGAGATCCGGGTTCTAGTCCCCACTCAGCCATGGAAACCCACTGGGTGACTTTGAGCCAGTCACAGACTTTCAGCCCAACCTACCTCACAGGGTTGTTGTTGTGAGGATAAAATGGAGTGGAAGAGGATTATGTACACCGCCTTGGGTTCCTTGGAGGAAAAAAAGAGCAGGATAGAAATGCAATAAATAAGTTTGGGCCCTTTTCCCCCATGTAAATTTGGGGGAAGACTAGGCGAAAGTGTTGGGAAGTAACTTGATCCTTGACTACTGTGCTCTACTACTCGAGATTCCCCTCTGTAGGGAACTGTCAGGGAACAAGGAAAAGTATTTCACTTTCTTTAACAGTGCATCCTCCTTGTAAGTTACTTATTTTTTTTCTTTAGAATTTAACTTTTTTATTTAGATTTATATCTACAGACATCTTTGGTAAAGACAGGAACTTGAATTACATCTTGCAAGTGGCTTTTCCTTTCAGAGGTAGAGTTATGTATTTCTGCCATGGTCTCTTCCTAGGCGCTCGCTTTGATGATGGGGCTGGAGGAGATAATGAAGTCCAGCGCACCATGCTAGAACTGATAAACCAGCTTGATGGGTTTGATCCAAGAGGCAATATTAAAGTGTTGATGGCAACTAACAGACCGGATACTTTGGATCCAGCACTGATGAGGCCTGGAAGATTGGATAGGAAGATTGAATTTAGCCTACCAGATCTGGAGGTGAGGATAGCTTTATTTTCACGCTAAGCAAAGTCAATAGCAATGCATATATTTGAACTTGTGACTAAGGTGGAAAGAACCTTTTACATTAGCTCTCTGAGATACTGTATTTCTTCAATTCTAAGACGCACTTTTTCCCCCATATAAACATCTCTAAAAACGGGGTGCGTCTTAGAATCGCGGGTGTGTCTTAGGGTTTTTTTTTCCTGTTGGTGGTACTGAAATTGGTGTGCGTCTTACAATCGATGGCGTCTTACAATCGAAGAAATACGGTATGTACTTTTTTTTTTTAATGAGCATCCATGAAAATGGATCAGATCAAATAGTCATTCTATACCAAGGGTGGCCACCATTTTTCAAACGAAGGCTGCATTCTCTCAGAGGTCTTCCTTTTTGGGGGGCCAGAGCCCGCCCCACACTGTGTTGTCTTAAGGCTTAGAATTCTCATAAGGCCTCTGCTGCTCAATTTGGAAAGGTGGCGTGCAGCCTACAAAAGGCTATACAGTGATAAATGTGTTTGCCTTTAAGATACCACAGGATTCTGTTTGAACTTTCTGTTCTCCCAAGGACTACTTTATGGACTATTTCAGCACCGAGCAATTGGAGAGTATATAACCTTAAGGGCAGGTTCTAGGATGGGGTGGGTACTCTGTACAGCACCATGTACATTGATGGTGCTATATAAATAAATAATAATAAATAATAATGGGGCTTGCCAAGGCAAACTTGGTGGACCCTTCTCATCGTGATCCACTTGTCCAGAGTTCTAGAAAGCAGCGACTGGTGAAGTTGCTTGCTCACCTGTCCTCCCCCTCTGGGTGGTGTGGCAGGAGGCGGTCAAGAGTGATTGTGGCTACTGCCTGTTCAGTGCCATCTCTACAAGTGAACAAGGACTAGCGGCAGCCAGGAGCTGGAGCTGTGGACGTTTCCCAGGTGCTGACCCCTTAGCAACAGCCTGAGGATTCAGACCTCTGATGCTGGCCCTCCTTAAGAGAATTCATGTTGGCTGAGCAATTCGATTTACTCATAATCCCATCAGTATGCATTCTTACGCTTAGCTTGATCCTCTATTTTCTTTTTAGGGACGAACTCATATATTCAAGATACATGCTCGTTCAATGAGTGTCGAAAGGGACATAAGATTTGAGTTGCTGGCTCGGCTGTGTCCTAATAGCACAGGTAAATTAAATACGGTAACTCTTGCCTGCCCTCTTTCCCCCTCGCTGCGGTGATAGTTTCTCCAAATTGTTCTTAAATCCACTGTTTTTCTTGACAAGGTGCTGAAATTCGGAGTGTCTGTACAGAGGCAGGTATGTTTGCCATCCGAGCAAGGAGAAAAATTGCCACTGAAAAAGACTTCTTGGAAGCTGTGAACAAAGTCATCAAGTCATATGCCAAATTCAGTGCTACACCTCGGTACATGACTTACAACTGAGCCTGGGAATCTTGAAGAAACCTCTTCATCATACTAATAAAATATACAGAGTAATAGGGGTTTTGTGTGTGTGTGATGTAACCTAGTTGAGCAAGTGTAGAAATAAATGGAACATTCCAAGTTACATGGTGATGGTTATTGAAAGTTTACATGTTCAGCGTTATTGTAATATTAAGTAAGAGATGGTGAGTGAGCTCTAACTGTTGTTTTAAATATTTACAT